>NC_137605.1:4536267-4573767 GCF_963280865.1 Gymnoscopelus braueri
CTAAATCAGTAGTTCTCACACTTTCAAGATTTTTCAAAAAACACGTTCAAAAATAGCAGATGTACAAGCTCACATCTTGAGCTTGTACATCTGCTATTTCTGAATAGCCAACGCGGAACTCTGAAATGACTTACCGGTTGATTTACCGGTTTTAATGGGTTAATATACAAATCACAACAATCTATCGTGCTCTGTCCCATACTCTCTCTCTCTCTCTCTCTCTCTCTCTCTCTCTCTCTCTCTCTCTCTCTCTCTCTCTCTCTCTCTCTCTCTTTCCCAGATGGATGGAGAGAATCCTCTGTGGTATAATTGACCTTGATATTAATGAGTGTGTGTGCGTGTGCGTGTGCGTGTGCGCGCGCGCGCGCAGCGCGCGTGTGTGTGTGTGTGTGTGTGTGTGTGTGTGCATGCGTGCAATTGTACGTACGTGCGTGTGTGTGTTTTTGTGCATGTGGCGGGATATTGTTTGAAACAGTGGTTTTCAAAGTTGGATCTGGGGACCCCCAGGGGTCCTTGAAGGGGTCCAGGTTAAACTATATCAGTTTGACCACTTCAAACCTATATACATATGCTATTTGAAAACAGAAGATCTACAAGCTCGGCTATTTTCGAAAGATCTTGAAATGTAAAAATAAATGTGGAATACATTTGAAACATTTAAACAACTCAAATCTTGTATGGGGTCAACATATTTTCAGATGGGGGTCCGTGGCCAACTACACATTAATTTAGGGGTCCTTAACATGAAAATGTTGGAGAAGCATTAGGGGGCATTTAAGGGTAAAGAATGCAGACACGGTTGTGGTTGATGCACAGAGGAGCAGTGTGTTGTGGTGCGTCTAAATGCAATGGATTGGATCAGGCTCTCAGGAAACCACAAAAAGACAGTGGGAGAGAAGAGCTCACAAATTGGGCCAAAACTAGAAATGGAAGCTATTCCAATTAAATGCAGCTAAAGATTAATAAAAAATCTAGTTATTAACACATTGACTGACAGAGTTTATTCATAATGTACTCACCCCTGTGCCAGCGATTTTTTTTTGTTTTGTTATTTTGTAATTTTTCATTCAAATAGTTTGTCTGGCTGCGGTTTTAAACACATACGATAGATCGACCAGCAGAGAGCAGCAGATTGACACCTTGATCACTCGCTGACTCGCTCGACCCCCCCCAAACAGGCTCAAACAGTCCATACGTCATAACCGGATGTGACGTTTTCGCAGATCGGCGATCGGCCTTCAGTTCGATGTGATACACGACGACGATGGCTGTTGGTCATCCAGACTAAAGAAAATAGAACTGGAGCTCTCCGTTAGTTTTTTATAACGTGTAAAAAAACGTGTTTTTCCCTATTCTCGCCTAAAATGCCTAAAAAAGGCCTCCGAGAACCGGAAACGGAATCTGCGTCATGAATCCGGAACCCGGTGAGTGTGATGTAAACAGAAAACGAAACTGATGATGAAAAATTCACAGAACACCGCGATCACAGATTAACTATATGCGTTCTTTAGAATTGCGGCAATCAAGCGATGGATTTGAAAAACGCATATATGCGATCTAGGCAATCAATGTGTTAAGCGCAGTACTCCCAGGCCCAGCACCTTAACCACACTAACCCTTGTCTCCCAATTCTGGGCATGTCATAATAGGCGAACATTCTGAAAAACTAGGCAAACATTCTGTGAAAATAGGCGAACAATTCGACAAAACTAGGAAAACATTCGGCGAGCATAGAGCAGGTGTTGGGGCATGTGGCAAACATTCAGTGAAAATAGGGGAACATTCTACATTTTGTTTGTGCGTTCCTTACTTTTAACCCTGTATACTTGTATATACTATATTAAAATTGTCTAATTTTGGCCGTCACTATGACTCAGACATAACCCAGTCACTATGACTCAGACATAACCCAGTCACTATGACTCAGACATAACTCTGTCACTATGACTCAGACATAACCCAGTCACTATGACTCAGACATAACCCCATCACATGCCCCATATACAGTTTGGGTATATACTGATGACATCAGGAATCTCCACATATGGGCATAAAAGGGACACAGAATGACAGATACAGATATCTCCATATATGGCGTATCGGTCGGATCGGAGGTGTGGCGTATAGGTGTGATGGCCGCGTAATGGTCCGAACTCTAGATGTGAGGGTCGTGTAGCGGCCCGAACCTCTAGTTAAGGGAAAATAGCAGATCTACAAGCCCACAAAGCACAGAGCTACAAGCGCACAACGCGCAGCATCGCAACGCACTGTGGGCTTCTAGATCTGCTATTTTCACTATTTGTCGTATGACGAAGTATACAGTAGGCCTATATAGGGCTTAACAACTTAAAACATCAATACTTTGTGAAATGCAACTGGGTTTGCTCTGTACTTGGTCTCTTGTTTCCTTCTACACCAAACTCTCTGGCCAGAAATAGCAGATCTACAAGCTCGTTGTGAGATCGTTGTAGATCTGTTATTTCTGCCACTCACACAAAATGGCTTGTCAACACACAACACACAACACACAACACACAACACACAACACACAACACACAACGCACAACACACAACGCACAACAACACACAACACACAAGGCGACGTGTTTCAAACTGCTGGCGTTCTTCCTCACTGAGGCAGCACATTCTTTATGTTCCCTGCTTTTAAGTTGCTGGATGAACTGCGCACTGCTTAATAGCTTTAATAAACGGTGCGCTGCATCCGAGGAGCTTCCATTTCCATTATTTTCTCATGAAAAAAATGACGCTAGTTCTTCATTTAAATGGATGTTATTAGCAGGAACATTATTGCCGTTCAATTCAAGTTAAGAGGGAAAGTCGCCTCACTGACTTGCAGTGGTTAATGTCACCATTCTACACACACGCAAGCACGCGCGCAAACGCACGCACGCATGCACGCACAGATGTACGCACGCACTCACGCGCACACTCTGCCACGTAGTCTGGAGTGAGACTAGCAACCCTTATGGCCCCATGTGACCAGGACGAAACAACCTTTTAGTTTTTCAGTGGTGGGTGGGTGTGCGCGTGCGAGCGCGCACGTGCTTGCGGTTTTGTGCTTGTGTCTGTGATGGGCTGGTGGCAGACATGCTTATGTGGTAGGAACTAAAAGCATGTTAATTGTTCCCCGGGGAGCCGTTCAAAGCAGCCGGACCACTTAAAATTATGGTCTGGAGATAAAAATGCAGATTTCTTTCCTGTCAATGACTTTTTCCCTCATCAACGATTTTCCCAGTGAGTTATTACATACAGAGAGAGAGAGAGAGATGAGAGAGAGAGAGAGGGGAGAGAGAGAGAGAGAGAGAGAGAGAGAGAGAGAGAGAGAGAGAGAGAGAGAGAGAGAGAGAGAGAGAGAGGCTGTGCACATACTGTATGAATATCTGCAACTCTGTATTTGTGCATCTGCATGCGTTTCTGCGTGCATATAATGCATATTTCTGTGTGTGTGGGTGTGTGTGTGTGTGTGTGTGTGCGTGCGTGCGCGTGTGCGCGCGTGTGTGTGTGTGTGTGTGTGTGTGTGTGTGTGTGTGCGCACGTGCATGTACAATATGAAAGCCTGTTTCTGCTGCTCGTACATCAAACTCATCTTTAAAATTCGATTAAATTTAATTCTGAGAAAAATCAAACTTGAAGCGCAGCATGTTCCAACACATGGGATTATGGGAACATATGTCGTGTTTTCCTATTTACTGTAGGAATAAATGAAAACGCAGAATCAAAGCGGAAAGGCGGCGTGTTCCAATAACCCTACACACATGTTCGCTAATTATCCGCACAGATGCTGTTTGTCTCTGAAGAGAGATGTATCCCTAACGCACTGACCAAATGGAACACCTGCGCGCAGCGCGCGTGCGTGTGTGTGTGTGTGTGTGTGTGTGTGTGTGTGTGTGTGTGTGTGTGTGTGTGTGTGTGTGTGTGTGTGTGTGTGTGTGTGTGGTGTCTATAAACCACTAAAACCCTTTACTGTAGTTACTTAGACGGGGTCCCCTAAAGGGTATATACTTGGTCGCTCGTATGTATCTCTCTCCACACCAAATCTCTTTTGTGAATAGACATAACAAAACAATAAATACATATTGCCCATAATTTCCCATATCATGCAAGTATTTCCAGTGGTGTAAAGTAACTAAGTACATTTACTCAAGTACTGTACTTAAGTTCAATTTTGAGGTACTTTTACTTTCCTGGACTATTTCCAATTGTCTATACTTTTACTTCTACTCCACTACA
The DNA here is from genome assembly GCF_963280865.1 of Gymnoscopelus braueri. NCBI lineage: Eukaryota > Metazoa > Chordata > Actinopteri > Myctophiformes > Myctophidae > Gymnoscopelus > Gymnoscopelus braueri. The sequence continues at coordinate 4,540,519 of NC_137605.1, forward strand.
TCTCAGAGGCAAATATTGTACTTTTACTTCACTACAATTATTTGAAAACTTTAGTTACTAGTTACTTTGCAGATATAAATGATTACATTATAAAACATACATTAACCACTTAAGCCCTATTTTATACAAAGGCGATTTGAAAATAGCCGATCTACAAGCTCACAACGCGCCGCATCGCGATGCGTTATGAGCTTGTAGATCTGCTATTTTCAAACATTTTAGTACTTTTACATTTGGTACTTTAAGTACATTTTGATACCAATACTTTTGTACTTTTACTCAAGTAAATTTCGAATTCCGGACTTTTACTTGTAACAGACTACTACATTGCAGTATTGATACTTTTACTTAAGTAGAACATTTTAATACTTTTTCCAGCACCAGTGCAAAAGCAAACCATGAAACATTCTAAGATTTTAACGGATTAAGTAAATGTAAGTAGGCTTCTACCAGGACTCTATCACCCAAAATGTACTCGAACTCAACTGATGGCCCTGCTTGAGGATTATTAGTGCAGACATCGGCCGGCGGTCTTTATGGACATTCTTTACGTCCACAAAGTGTCAACTTATGCTTATAACCTGCTGGCGCTCTTGGCTGAAGTCTGCAAATGTAGTTGGCTGACATAAAGAAAAGGCATATAAATCCACATAACCCCAAAATGCCCAAGAAAGGAGCCTTTTTCCTCTGGTTTCTATCCACTGAGTTGACCCGGCAACATCATGGTGGATGATGAATAAGCAGGTGACGTCACTGTAGTCATAATAGACAAACTTAATGACAACGAAGCTACAAGAGGCATCGCCAAAAGCACCTACTAAGATGAATGGTACACAGTATGGCCATTAAGTTACCCAGCAGCATACAAACTAATTAAAATCAGCCCCACCTTCACCAGGGGCAACATTATGAGCACATTAATGCCTTACTAATTACTACAATCCAATAATAGGATTGTGAAATGGGCCATTCTGCAATAATAATGCACATTAATGTTTGGTGTTCTGTAAGTATATTTTGATGCCAATAATTGTGTGCGAGTATTTCTACATTGTGGTTTTGATACTTTTACTTAACCAGAAGTAAGTCCCCCAGGGCTCCACTCTAGGCTCCCTCCTTTTCCCCCCTCTCTACACCTCAAACCGGGGGGGGTCCCCAAATAATTTTGGGGGGTCCCCAGATGATTAGCTTAATGTGCAACATTGTTTTCTCACTCAACAGTAAACAAACCAACATACAGTATAAGTGGATACACAGAGTATCTGCACATTTATAAAGTTATAATTTAATCACGTTTAAGACCTTTTTAACACCAAATAGGCCAAAATGTTCAACAATTTTTTTTAAAAATTAAAACTAAGTAAAACTAACTAAAATCATAGAGAAGTTTTGGTCTGTCAAACATCTTGAAAATACCAAAAATAGCAGGTCTACAAGCTCACAATCCGTTGCCTAATTTTTATTCTCGTCGCATGATGACGTGTTGTGAGCTTGTAGATCTGCTATATTTGGTAATTTTTTTCGGACCTAGTCCATGACAACACACATATTACAATAAAAAAACAACAACAGTAACGCTAAAAGGAATAAAAGCTAAACTAAAACTAAGCGTCTTCAAAACTAAACGAAACTAGCAAACCTGCTTTAAAAAAAACTAATCAAGTCCAAAAACGAAATAAAAATAAAACGAATTGAAAACATACACAGAGCTCCAATAACCTTGCGTTAGGGCGTCATGCGGCTATAAGCATCCGAGCACTTCTTCCACCGTTTGCTTAATTGTCCCCGTTTTGTTTTATGGTTTCCAGGATGTGTAGCCGCTCTTCCTCCTCTTCGCCCCGTCTGTTTGTCTCCACTCATTAGGACACCAGCGGGGGGGAAAGTGATATCTTGTAATGATTGCTCCCCCCCCCACACCCCCCACACCCCCCCTCTCCTCTCGCTCTGTTTCAGTAAATGAGAGAAAGGCGATACGTTCGCTCTAATGACCCTCATGAATAATCACCAAGCTAAATAAAGGCCTGTTGCTGCCAGAAATCGCTGTCTGTTTTCTAACCCCTTCTCTGTCTCTCTCTCTCTCTCTCTCTCTCTCTCTTTATCGTTCATCCCTTCATCTTCTCCTTCCAGGGGTAGAAAAGTAACTGAGTATATTTACTCAAGAATAGGCATAATACTGGACTTGAGTACAGATTTGAGGCGGCCTACTTTTACTCGAGTATATCTGTTTTTCGATGCTTTAAACTTCCGCTACTTTGTCTATTAAAAAATAGCTGATCTACAAGCTCCGAACGAGCCACGTCGCTTGTAGATCTGCTATTTTTGAAAGATTTAGTACTTGGAAAATAACGAGTATACTTTACTTTTGATATTATATTTACTAAACATTTCGATGCCATACTTTTGTACTTTTACTCAAGTAAACTTTTAAATACAGGCCTTTTAATTACTAGATCTTCAGACCGCTACGCGGCCTTCAAATCCAGTTCTAGAATGCGCTGATCAGAGCAATGGTCACAGAGTTATGGCCATTAGTGATGTGTTAAACACTGATAGCTCCACTATAGTGACTGGAGTGTCTCTTCTCATGACAGACCCCAGAACAGTGTCTGTGCCAAGTTTGGTGCGGCTTGGACCTCAGGGGGCCCCTAACATGGGCCCTATAGGGGCCACGTGTGGAACCCTGGTGTGGCTATTCTAATGGCAGCCCCCTGAACACGGTCGCCAAGTTTGGTGCGGATCGGAGCAACGTGCGCCTCGCAAAGGCCGGACCTTACGTTTGTGACGTCCACCATCCACCATCCACCCACACTCTAGGTGTAATATAGCAGATCTACAAGCTCATAGCGCGGCACTCGGTGCCGCTCTATGAGCTTGTAGATCTGCTACTTTTACTTAAGTAAAACAATCTGAGTAGGCCTACTTCTTCCACCACTGACCCCTTTATCTCTCATCCCTTTCTCTCTCTCTCTCTCTCTCTCTCTCTCTCTCACTCTCTCTCTCTCTCTCTCTCTCTCTCTCTCTCTCTCTCTCTCTCCATGGTGGTCGAGGCCGTCAGCAGGTGGCATGAACGTTTAATCTCCTCTGTTCTCTTTCTTTCACTACACCTCTCTCTCTCTCTCTCTCTCTCTCTCTCTCTCTCTCTCTCTCTCTCTCTCTCTCTCTCTCTCTCTCTCTCTCTCTCTCTCTCTCCTCTTTCTTCCTTCTGTCGTTTTTTCCCGTGCCTCATAAGCCATCACTCCACCCGCCCTGTTTGATCGTGTGGGATCTCCTGGAGGGGGAGGGGGGTCTCGTTTTAAAAGAAGATGTCCTTTGATTTAGCACTGAGTGGTTGTTTTTGATCATTCTGACAATATGTTCATTTGAAGATCGTTGCAAGTCGGCCAGAAAACTCCTATCTCCATTTTATTTTAATTGTTTTCATTATTTCCGTAAAATCAATGCCCTGTTTGTCATACGATACCACAGTGTCCACACAAAAGTAACAAAAACAGCCGATCTAGAGGCTCGCAATGGGTCGCATTGTGAGTTTGTAGATCGGCTATTTTTGCTATTTAAAAAAAAAAGTAAGTTATTGTGAAAGTGCTGTCAGTGGGTTTAACAAGAGTTTATGGCTAAATAATAACTACATTGGATCCATTTTCCGTTTCATGAAATCAGTTTGGGACATCCAAGGTTTCCACCCGACAGAGACAGGATGTTCAAATGATAGCTGAGTGTGTGTTCCGTGGTTGCTAGGAGACGCCTTGTCAACATCCCATGTCCTCTGCTTTCACCAGTGGTTCTCAAAGCGGGGTCTGCGGTCCACCAGGGGTCCTTGAAGGGGTTCCCGGGGTTTAACTTCAGTCATTAAAAGCTGATCTACAAGCTCACAGTGCCACACGTTGTGAACTTGTAGATCTGCTGTTCTTGAACAATCTTGAAAAAATCAGAAACATTTGGAACAATGTTGGAACAAATAAAGAAATGGGGGTTCCTTGACATGAAGATGTTTGAGAATCACTGTCTTCCACAGGTCTGTGTAAATGTTCCATCAGGTACAGAGGGGCTCAGCTATGGAACAGCTATATTGAGATCTCATCAAAGGCTGCTTTACCAAATCATTTTAAATATAAGCTTAAAACCCATTTGATGAATCACATTTTACAATTCACAGAGACTTCCACTCTTACACACACACACACACACACACACACACACACACACACACACACACACACACACACACACACACACACACACACACACACACACACACACTTGCACTTACACCCTATTCTACTAATATTTATTTTCATTCATACTGTATCTATTGTTGTATTATTTATTTTGCCAGATCATTGATGTTTGGTTTTTATTACTTTGTATTTTTTGTTGTTAAGTGAGGAAACCCCACCGTTTAAAAAAAAAATCTCACCTGCACATCCCAACCCAATAAAACTTTGTTGTTTAAAACAGTGGTTCTCAAACTTTTTCATGTCAAGGACCCCCAAAATGACACTTGCCTGACCATGCCTGCGGACTCCCATTTGAAAAGATATGCCAGGGACCCCCATAAGATAATATTTTTTACGGCTTTAGCAGTGATTCTCAGCCATTTTAATTTCAAGGACCCCCAGTTTGACATGCATTAGGCTACGGACCCCCATTTAATGGCATTTCTATCTCTGGGACTTTGATTTATATTGTAAAATCAATGTCAATGTAACTCTAAGAGTGTACAAATGGAACCAAATGGACCCGTTAATTGTTTATTTTTGTATTTTTAAGAATAAGAACCTTTTGCTCTATAGGCCAGTTAGTTCAGGGGGTTCTGAAAATGTTCCATGCCAAGGACCCCCAAAATAAATATTCACATAGCCTCTGGCTGCGGGCCATCCTATAAGTGCTAATAAAAGCAGAAGTCTTCGGAACAGCTTATTCACTATTTCTGACTTTAAAGCCCACACTACCATCAGTGTGAACGTCTCCTCGTCTCTCCCAGTTGAGCTAAACCACTTCTACATCAGATTTCAAACTTTGGACTGTAAAAGTAAACCAGCCATAAACATGAGGGTAGAGCAGTGGTTCTCAAGCTTTTCAGGCCGTGAGCCCCAACAAATCATATTTGAATTGCCCCCCCCCCCCCCCCCCCCCCACCCTGACTAGCACTTGGAATTGTAGGCGTTGAGGCATTCAATTTAGTTTGACTTGGTTCCACAGATACATTTGTGAAAATAGCAGATCTACAAGCTTGCGTTGTGAGCTTGTAGATCTGCTATTTCACAATCTCTGCGTCTCTCTTATATCATTTGACAATTTTACAGTTTTTATAGTATAGATTGTTGATTACTTTGGTGCAGTAATTGTATTTTTATTTTCTTTCTTGAGGTATTAAAGGGTCTTAGACGTCCTTAAATTGTCACTTCACTGTCATCTGTGGACCCCCCTGGGGGTCCCAATCCATAGGTTAACACATTGACTGCCAAGATATTAAACATTGTTTTTTTTATCCCCATGAGTAATTACCTTAAATCCACGACCGCTGAAACGCTGTGGAAGATACATTGTGTAAAAAGAAAAAAACTCCCTGTGGGTTAGCGGAGGGATCTGTGTATTCAGAGGAGGAGGAACATTCCAACCACGGTCCGCCATTTTGGGGCTACGGACAGTTGAAAACGGGCGGTTTTCAATGCAAATAAAATAAACTGAGTTAGAGGTGTTTTTCTGAAAATCCCATAGTCAGGGCGGATGGATGTGACGTTTTTTGGAATGATGTCACATCCACATACAGTACTTCTTCTCTGAGTGACGATCGATCATTCCAAAGCTGTGTTAGGAAACTTTTTTTTTTAAAGAACGCATCAATGCGATCTTGGCAATCATTGTGTTAATAACCAATGGGGTAGAGTACCGTTGTGATGTCCCTCCTACTCTGTCTACCAGTGCTGGTCCACTCTTGTGGGTTGTGGTTGCAGGCATAGACATACTGTATAAAGGTATAGACGCCTCCTCCGGCTCTGAGACGTCTGTATCTCGGGCGCGCTTCCGCTTCCGCGGGGCAAGCGGGAAGCTTCCGCGTGCGTCACAGAAGGGGACGTTGTTTGTTTTTCCATCTTCAAATCCTATAATGTCTTAAAAACAGCGTGAGATTCCTTTTTGTTATTCGCACGGTAGTTCCTGGCCAAACAGGAAACCGGTGCGGTAGTTCCTGGACAAACAGGAAACCGGTGCATTTCCGTTCCCGTTTCCGGCCAGATGACGTCATTTTCGTGGGAAACATGTCCCTGTCCACTTTCAATAGAAAATATATTCTTAAAAGGCTTTCGGGGGTGGAATTCATGCAGTGGGCGTTGTGAAACATTTGCCACTCACAAAAGATATACAATTTAACTTTCGTTTTTTGGAAAAAGTTACCTAGTATAACTTTAAGTACAGTCCTTGAGTAAATGTACTTAGTTACTTTACACCACTGTGAGAAACCCATCTGAGACGTAACAACACTGACCATGTCGTGTGTTGAGAAAGGCACAGTAACACCTCTGTTACAACACGGTGACTGAATACGTTTACGAGCCCCAAGGTCCTATACGGGGCCTTCTAAAAACACAAGCTGCCTTGATTACTGCGGCTATCCTTTGATTATTCATTGTGGCTGATTATTGTTGTATGTTTAATATGTTTATTGTTTTTAATTCTTAATGCTGCAACAATGTGGAGCCCCAAACAATATCGTTTCACTTACTTAATTACACAACAAGAACAAGACATTTAAAGGAGTAGTTCACCCAAAAATGGATTTATTTTCTATCAATTACACAGAAGCCTTGAATTCATGGAGATTATTCTTTTTTTGTCGCATTCCAAAACCGGGTGGCTGGTCAGTAAGAGACTCAATTGAGTACTCCGCTAGTCATCACATTATTGGCTCAGGAATGCGACAAAAACATACAAATGTTAGAAAAAGATAGAAAAAAGATAGAAAAAATATAGAAAAATAAGTAATTTTTTTGGGTGAACTACTCCTTTAAAGCAGGTGCGTGGTCAGTAGCGTACTTCAAGGTGCGGGGGTGTGTCTGCCTCTGCTGACTCAGCTCTGTGCTAGTTGCATCCTGACAGGCTTTGAACTCATGAATCATTGTGTCCTCGGTAACGTGTGGAGTGATGTGTGATGCGGGCCTGTCACATGTCACATGTCTGATGCTCTAATTGGTCACATGTTCCCAAACTCGTCACAAAAGTGGTGGAAAAAGTATTCATTTTTTTTTTACTTGAGTAAAAGTACCGATACTGCAATGTAGAAATACGCTGTTACAAGTAAAAGTCCGGAATTCAAATTTACCAAAGCATTTTGATACAAGTATTGGTATCAAAATGTACTTAAAGTACAAAAAGTAGAAAGTTCTCATTATGCAGATGTTTCACACGCTTTCAAATGTATAAAATGTATACTAATCTTTTGAAAATAGCAGAGTTACAAGCTCACAATGCGTCGCATCGCGATGCATTGTGAGCTTATAGATTACATAGCTTATAGATCGGCTATTTTCAAATAGACAAAATCTGTATAGGGTTGTAATAATAATCTAAATCTATAACTAGTAATAAAGCAATTCAAATCATGGTAGTGCAGTAAAAGTATAATATTTGCCTCTGAGATGTAGTGGAGTCGAAGTAAAAGTAAAAAGTACTGCAGATTGGGTACTTGGGTAAATGTGTTATTTAGCACCATCACACCACAGAACCTGTGTGTGTGTGTGTGTGTGTGTGTGTGTGTGTGTGTGTGTGTGTGTGTGTGTGTGTGTGTGTGTGTGTGTGTGTGTGTGTGTGTGTGTGTGTGTGTGTGTGTGTGTGTGTGTGTCAGAATGAGTTGCGTAGGACACTGGTTCTCAAAGTGTGGTCCAGGGACCCTCAGGGTTCCTTGGAGGGGGGGGGGGGTTCTAAATGGACCCTTGCAGGTCTGTCACGGGTCCACTTGGTTCCATTACACTCCGGAGAGGAGAAGAGAGTCGGAGAGAGACAAAAAGAAGAAACACCAAACAAAACATTGCAGCCTGTCCACTCCTTGGTTTTGTGCTTACTAAAGTTCCCTCCCTCTCCCCCCACCTCTCTCTCTCTCTCTCTCTCTCTCTCTCTCTCTCTCTCTCTCTCTCTCTCTCTCTCTCTGTCTCTCTCTCTCTCTCTCTCTCTCTCTCTCTCTCTCTCTCTCTCTCTCTCCCCTCTCCCTCTTCGGGATGAGGAGGAGCTGAGTTATTAAAACGCCAACCTCACCAACGGCAGGCAATAAATCACCTTAAATATCCAGAGAGAGAGAAAGAGAGAGATAGAGAACGAGGGGAAAGAGAGGGAAAGGACAGAATGGAGAGGGAGTTGAGAGGAACAGAGAGAGAGAGAGAGAGAGAGAGAGAGAGAGAGAGAGAGAGAGAGAGAGAGAGAGAGAGAGAAGGAAAAGAGAATGTGAAAGTGACAAATGAAAGGAGAGAAAAGGGATTTGACGAGCAGACGGTCTGGGAGAGAGGGAGAGCAGAGGGGTGGAGGAGAGATTAACCCCGCCTCCCTCCATGACAGACAGGTAGACCGGCCAATCTGGGTCTCTCTCTCTCTCTCTCTTGCTCGCGCCGGTAAGTGAAATCTGGCACCGCTGTGCTGTGCCGTGTGTCCAGAACCCATAGTCTGAGAGGATGGCGAGCCCTCATTTGGCTGAGAGGCCAGCCAATGAGGAAAAAGTGTCGACAAGTGTCAAGAAGTGCCAAGAAGAGGGGACTAGGTACAGGTCTGTTTGTAGACAGGCTGGCTTTCAGCTCCTTTCTATGGGGAAAGTGAGTTTACCTCCCCTTAGTAGAAAGAGAATTTCCCCAAATGTGTTCTATAAGAGGGAGGCACCAGATCGCTGTTGTCACTCCCTCTAGTATTGTGGCTGTGGGTGTCAGGTATGTGGGCATTGAGGGCATTGAGGGCAGAGCCCCTTTGACTATCTTAAAAAACAATCACATTTTTAATTGCTTAACCCTGTCTTCTACCCTGAGCCATTCCAGACTAGCAAAATGTGATGGAATTAGGTGGGTCATGGGCCCCAGGCCGAGAAGTATAGTCGAATGAGGACACACACGTACCCCACTCAGTTTTTTTCTTAAGTTTTACACTGTTATAATGGAAGCCAATGGGGGCTGCGATCACGCTGAAACATTGCCCACAACTGACATCATATGATGTCACTGGCTGGTCACATTGTAGTGCTCTGTGCCTGTAATCCACACTATAACCCGGTAGACGTCACGATTCTGACATATCGGGGGTAGCGCTTCAAATAGGATTGCATTGTTCAAACTGCTCTGTTCACAAGTGACTATAAGGAGAATCCTGAATCCAATGATTCAGAATCCTGAATCATTGGTCCCTGGTTTTCTCCCACAACAGTCGGGGGAGAATCCAGAAGGATCTTTTACGGAGCAACACTCAAGAAATCCACTTTGATACACAGTGGTGCTGGTGTGTGAAATGTTCCAGTGGACGGTGCATCTGAGAGCAGGTCCAAAGAGATATAACCATGCTGCTGTGTCAGTGCGGCACAATGTGTATTCCTTTGGAGGGCTCTGCTGGGAGAACGACATGTACCACAGGGATCAGATTGATGTACATGTCTTCAACACAGTGTCTTTGCGATGGGTGAAGTTACCCCCCAGTGACAACGGGAAGAGAGCGTCCCCTTGAGGGTCCCTCCATGCGCTGTTGCCACACAGCTGTGCTGATAGAAGATATTATCTACATCTGGGGGGGAATAGTGAACGCTGACATACAGGAGGTGGCTGGCATGGCTGGCAGATGGATCGTGGGGGGGGTACTGCAACGTGGCTTATGCATTTGATGTCGACACCCACAGATGGTTCAAGCCCTATGTTTCTGGGACTTTTCCCGAGGCGAGGGCGAGCCACTCAGCCTGTGCCTTGGGGGAAGTCGTGTATATCTATGGAGGCAGCAACCTGACTCGATACACTAAATACATCTACAAGCTGGACACCAGCACAATGGCCTGGGCTTTAATTAACACCAGAGGCACTTCATCAGGTCACTCCGCCACCATCATTGGAACAAAGATGTTTGTATTAGGTGGATATAGTCCCCAGAGGACTTCTACAGGGACAGCAACATCAAAGTGTTTGATACAGAGACCGACTGCTGGCTGCGCACACCTTCTGGACAGCTTCTCCCAGAAGGACGCGGGCATCACTCAGCCTTTTGCCTACAATGGAGAGAGCTGTACATGTATGGTGGCAAGGAATTTGACCGGAGCTTCAATGATCTGTGGAAACTCAATCCAGACACCTTCTCTTGGAAGAAGGTCCATGCCAAGGGGAAAGGCCCACCTCAAGTGCTTACGAGATCGTATCGTCCTCTTTGGAGGATACTATGGATTGGATGACACGTCGTACATCTTAGACTTGAGTCCTTCTCTGAAGACATTATGCAAGCTTGCACTTATTCAGTATACGGTCTGGAGCAGTCTGAACTGCCACATAACATCAAGTGAGAACTGGCGGCCATCATTACCAACAGCAACAAAAGACAACGGAACGGTGTGGTTCTGTAACGGTTTAACCCATTAAGACCTGAGGCCATTCTTAAAAATGTTTTCTAAATCCTAGTTCCTGGTACATTTTTTTATTTTTATAAAAAAAAATATTTACAAGATTTTTCAAAAATAGCAGATCTACAAGCTCATAGCGCGGCACTCGGTGCTGCGCTATGAGCTTGTATATCTGCTATTTTTTTAATGGCCAAAGAAATCTAAAGTCTTAATGGGTTTTAACACCCTATGAGGCCGTGGCAGAGGGTAAAGCCTATGTTTTGCTCCGTCGCTCGCTGAAAATAGCAGACCTACAAGCTCACAATGCAGGTCCGGCGCCAGATTGAAGTGACTGAAGGGGCGGTCGAAAATGGCAAGGGGGCAAATATTTGTAGTAAAACAGTAGGTTATCATCCTGCTATGCCTATACGTTGATTTAGCAATGCAATAGCTGACAGGCTAAATAACACTGCTGTTATTATAACATTTATTTAGCTGAGGTGAATAACTGTAGGACACAAAATGATCATTTCTATCTGGTTCATTAGGTAAATAAACGGAAAAATAAAAACAAAAGAGACGATGAGATCGCTAATTGTCTCTTGTCTTATGCCACGCAGCTGTCCCTCTCTCTCCCCCCAATCTTCACCATTGTGTTGGTAGCACAATGATACTTTTTTTTATTTTAATAATCCTATAGCCTAAAATATCCTACGCATCTGTGTGACATGACAAATAAAACCAGCAGAAAAAAAGAAACCAGCTCAATTCTGTCTTACCTTGAGTCAGTAGAGTTGAAGCCTCCTCGTCTGTTTGCTGAACTCCCTGAGTAAGCGATCCTTCCAGTCGTTGTTCCGAAATAGTTTTGTAAGGTCCCCTTCAAACACCAATTGGATCCAGTTAGGGAGAATTCCTTTACTTTACTTGAGTATTTCCATTTTTCCATACTTCTACTTCTACTCCACTACATCTCGGAGGCAAATATTATACTTTTTACTCCACTATCATAAATATTTGAAAACGTTAGCTACTAGTTACTTTGTAGATTTTTATTATTATCATTACAAAACATACATTTACCACTTCAGCCCTATTTAAACTTTGGCTATTTGAAAATAGCCGATATCACAATGCGTCGCATTGGGAGAATAATGCGTCGTCTGTGCTCTCTGAAGATGTTGGTTAGAGTTGAAAATGTGTTCTCACACGTCGCTGAGGATGCCACAAATGTAACCCCATGTTTCAGCACAGTACGCAGTCTTGGCATGGCGTCGAGTAGTGCTGTAGGATGGGCACCAGGGCGCGACTCTGTCTTTTCCCAGTTTTTTGCCCAGGTCAAAATGTTATTTTATTTTTAGGTTTAGACTGTGAGGTTAAGGTTAGGCATAGTGTTTGTGAAGTTAAAGGTTAGGGTTTAGGCGCCACCTGGGCAACACACCAACGGAAGAGGGAGTCCCGGCACCAGGGGTCCATTTGTCTTCGGTAGAGGAAGCCATTTCAGAGTGTTAAAACTCTCATGTTAGAGGTTGCGTGGCGCTGTTCCGACGCCCCGCGGGTCCGACAGCCGGAATCTGGGCTCAAAACGGCTGAAAAAAGAGCAGATCCACAAGCCTGTAAAAGGCTGTTGTCTTGGGGCGCAATACCGCCGGCGTCCACAAGGCGGCGCCGTCCCCGGTCCCTGGTCCCCATCGGAGGTCCATGGACCACCTCCTACCCAGGGACGGTGGCTCCCGGGGCGGGTAGAGCGGGCGAGTGTGCACCCGGCACTGTGTTGTGAGGGACTGGGCTCCCTGGCCCCTGGCCTGTGTGGAAGGGAGAGCCAGGGAGAAGGGCCGACTGGTGCCATCTCGTAGGTAGGGACCATGCCCAGGAAGAGGCCTCGTCCTGGGGCAGCGATGGGCCACGGAGCGCCCAAAATCCTGGTTCTCAAAAAAAATTCGAAAATGTTTCTAAGTCCAGGAGCCCCTGGAGGAGGTGGGCCCCTGCCTTCCTGCCTCAAGGAATTTTCCTGGAGGTGCCTGAAAGGCCGACCCGTGCCATCGGGTAGTTATGCCCAGCACGGAGGCACCTGCCTGGGGCCGAGACGGCGACACGGACCGCCCGAAATCCTGGTTCTCCCAAAAAAAAAAATCGAAAATGTTTCTAAGTGTCTGCATGGGCTCCAGAGGTCCCCAGGGACCCCCTGGAGGACCCCCGGCCGAAAATCTCAACTTTTTTGAGATTTTTTTTGAGCTTGTCGATCGGCTTTTCGGGCCAAAACGGCCGGTACCTCCCTGTCCCTGGGTCGCCCGGGGCCGGCGGAGGGCTCGTTGGATCCGGGGCGGGGGTGCGCACGCGTCGGTGCCCCCCCCGGGTCCCATGGATGCCGCCCGGGGAAACTGCGGCCGAAAAACCCCCAAATCCTGGAGGTTTCGGAAAAAAGCCATGGTTTTTTTCAGAGTCCAGAGCTCCCAGCAAGCTCTGGGCTGCAGGCCTGTCCCCTGCTGGAAATTTCGAATGGGTGGAGAGTGGCCACTTGTACCATCTCGTAGGTAGGGACCATGCCCGGGACCGGGGCATGGTCTTGGGGCAGTGTCGGGGCCGCGAGGGGTCCCTTGTCCTGGATCTCCGCGTCGTACCTCCCTGTCCCCTCCCAGTGGCCCAGGAGGCGCCTGGCTCGTCCCTGCCACCCTCCTGTGAAAAAGTCTCCCTGGCGAGGCGCCGACTTGTTCCAGAACGTACCTATGGAGCTCGGCCGTCCCGAAGCCCGGGGCGAGGCTCCGTCTCGGGGCGGCCCGGGTGCCCGAGCGGGGCGCCCGGGTGGTGGTGGCCGTGGGTCCCTTTCCCCCCTCCCCGCGAGGGGGGAGAGAACCATGAAATCGGAGGCCTCTTGCCAGCGGGCTTATGGGAAGAGAGAGGCCTCCGCTCGGGCACGGCCGGGCGGACGGTCTCCCTGGAGGTCCTGGTGGAGCCCACGAGGATCTGGGCTCTGCCCTGGCCCCCTCCTTTGAAATTTCTCTCCCGGGAGTATCGCCAACTTTTCCCAGACCGGATATAAGGACCAGCGTGCGGACGCTGGGACCACGGATGGCAGGCCTGCCCGAATGCAGGGCCCGCCGTCGGCCACGGTGGCCACTCACGGGAACCATGCCGCCCGCAAGGGCCGTGGAACCCGCTGCTTTTCCCTGACCGATAGGCACTCGTAGCCCGCCTCTTGCAAGGGCCCCGCCGTCACCTCGTGTGCTTCGGTGGACGCTGCTTGCAGCCTGCGGGCCCGACCAGGCGCGGAGGGACCACGTGCGGAGAGGCCTCGGTGGCCTGTCCTCCGCACTCCTCCGCGGCCGACCCCGGCCGAGCGAGACCGAGACGCACCGTCTGCCCTAGTTGCCTTGCCACGGACCGCCTGAGGGCCCCCGCTGCCGGCCTCGCCTCGAGCCCCGTCACGGGGCTCGGCGAGGAGATCCGCACGCCGCGGGGGCGCAAAGGCGCGCTCCGGAGACTCCGTTTCTCAAACCCTGCTTGCGTCGCGTACTCCGGCGACCGACCAAACAGCTGCGTAACGGGCCACGGGCACCAATCCCCTGTAACATGCTTTCGTCCGGCTGAGGGGCAACGGAAGAAGTGGTGACCGACGCAGTGCGCGCCTCCGGGAGACACCACACCGCCGCCCTCCTCACGGGGGGCCTGGGCGGTCTCCACGGACCGGCAACCCCACGGCGCGCGCCTCAGCTGGGCGCGACGTCCGCGGCGGAACAGGAGGCCTACCTGGTTGATCCTGCCAGTAGCATATGCTTGTCTTAAAGGGCGCAGCAGACTTGTGTGAGTTGGGCGTGCAGGCACTGCCAAGTGTCCACGCCGGGACAGTACCTTACATGGGTGCAGACCACATAGTGTGTGGGGCACGCAGGAGTCGAGTAAACCAGAGCCCCCGACACGCAAGTCAAGTTACCTTGATGGTGTCGGGGGTGGGGGAGCCTGACATGAACCTGCGAGCAGCTACGTATCTATGCTGGTCGTGCTGCCCTGCGGCCCGGTTGTCCCGTATCTCGGCAGTGGCTGTGCCCGGGTTAATTCGAACGAGATTCCCATTGTCTTGCCACGGACCGCTCGAGGGCTACCGCGGCCGGCCTCGCCTCGAGCCCCATCACGGGGCTCGGCGAGGAGATCCGCACGCCGCGGGGATCGCCCAAGTTAATCGAACGAGATTCCCACTGTCCTCTACCCAGCGAAACCTTTAGCCAAGAGAAATGACATCGGCTCAAGCCATAGAGTGAAGAAGACAGTCCTCAGCGAGGAAATAAGACCCTGCTAATGGGCATGAAAACTCTTGCGGCAGCGCTTGTACCACCAGGTGCCTGCGGTCCATAGGCCGCGGGACCCCCCGACTTATCGCCCATCGAGGGGTGCTTAAGAGTAGGTCCGCGGGCCCGGCCGGTGAGCCGGGTCCAACGCGCTAAGTCCATAATAGTCCCATGGGCGCTCGTCGCCGTTTGTACCACCAGGTCCACGCGGTGCTTTGGCCGCGGCCTGCCACTTCACTTAACGCCCGCCGAGGGGTGCTTAAGAGTGGGTCCACGGGACCGCCTGGAGAGCCGGGTGTCCCCCGGAGGCGTGGGTCCCCCGGACTGGAGCGAGTACCCAGCTTTGAGGCTCCCTGGGCCGGGTCGAGGCCTCCCAGGGACGGCTGTCGGACTCGCGGGCTGTCGGAGCTGCGAGGCGTCGGAACAGCGCCACGCACCCCATGTTAGATCCAAAGCTGTGTTGGTGAGGTCCAACGGTGGTTTTACCTTCTGTACATCGAAAATGTGATGACTGTCTGGGAAAAAATTATAGGGAAATAATATGTGTTTCAATATTGTTTGTGTAATTTCTATAACAATTATCAGACAACAGTTTTGTAGTTTTTAAATATCTGTCGTAAAACTTAAACTGCAGTTGCAATTTGTAAGGAGCCCTCTGCAAAACAAAGTAGGCTACAGGTAGGTAAGGTGTTGTAAGAATAATGCCATATTATATATAATAATGACATACACATATTATCTATAAACACAAGCTAAGTGGATGTGAAATGCCGGTAAAGGCATTCATGCAAACATGAACTGAGGACAGTACAGTCACATCTACAAGGGACAATTGTTGTGTCCAAATGCAAAAACATGTTTTCTCTTTGACCAGTCTGATTCAATGGGTGGTTGGGGTGCTACTGCTCCTTGTACACATCAGGGTTATTATAGCTAACGAAAACTAACAAAATAACGAAAACTATACGTTAAATAACTGTCTGTCAGTCCAGAGCTAATCTTGCAACCCACTAGACTGATCAGCGACACTGCCAGTAGACCACACAAGTACCTCTTCTAAGTCTTTTTTCTTATGTTTTATACCTTGTGAAATATTTTTTGAATGGGGGCTTTGATCACACTGAATTCCCAGTGGGGGCAGTGAGGATATTCAGTATTATTATCCTGTTGTTGTTATATTTACATCGTTATTGCATGGCATTCTGCTGAGCATGATGCCACATCACAATGTCTCTTTTTGTACTTGTATGAGTGAGTGAAATATAAGCTCTCTTGAATCTTGACTCTTTGCCCTTTGCCAGTATAAATGTAAGTGTAGCCAAATGGACCACTCATTCCCTGCCAATGGACCACTCATTCCTGCCAATGACGTCTTTTGACAGCTGTTTTTTTGTAAGCCCACACCACCAATGACGTCTTTTGACGTATATATATATATATATATATATATATATATATATATATATATATATATATATATATATATATATATAATTTTATATGTTCATTAAATAGAATAATGAATTTAAACAGGTAAAGCAAATGTCTCCAACAAAAACCTAGCAGGGAAGCTAAACTGCCGAACAAACTGAGGAATTACGGCTCAAACAAACATGCTGGGGTGTGGCCCAGGTGGAAGAGAAAAAGGCACTGGGAAAGGTGTCTCTTTTATAGTGACTGGCCAGCTGCCTCCAATCCTTGATTGCCACCACTCTCCAACCAGGTCCCAGCACACTGAAATACATGCATGAAGATTAGCAAGGCACAAACCCTGACCTAGGCCATAGGGCCGTCACAAAGGTTAAAGTGGTTAAAAGTATTGTGACGCTATATTAACTAATTTTGCTGGGGACCCCCTGGTGCCCCCCCCCCCCCCAAGGACCCCTAGAGGTCCCCGGACCCCACTTTGAGAACCAATGCCTTATTGAACTGATAAGGAACACGCTTCGTTCCTCATTTTGGGGAACCAATCAATGACGCGCACGCACGCACGCACGCACGCACGCGCACACACACACACACACTCACACACACACACACACACACACACACACACATACACACACACACACATCTTACAGGTTCAAACAGCTCATATACATATCTCTGCTGTCGGGCAGAAACTAGCTAGGTCCAAGATATTCACTTTTCAGGAAATGAAAAAAAGTTTAGAAAAACACAATACTGCCTCATCAAAGTTGGTATGGTGACTTTATACATTGTCAGATACTTGAATGTGTCCTTATATTATCATTATTTTACCCAGATACAGTGGAGTTAGGAGGTTTTTGACCATTAAATCAGAGTCTGACTTTGTCGTTCTAATCAATGATGGAATAAAACAACTATCTCCAAAGTTGGAGTTTAGATGGTTTGTCCGACAGTTTTGAGGATCCAATGGAGTTAGGAGGTTTATTCAGTAAGTGCTTTTTAATACTTTTGATTGGTTCAATATTTGTCAAACCCACACACAGACGTAAAGGGTGTTCAATGGCACTGATTTATAAAACAAAAATACAAACGTTTAAAAATGGAGAAAAGGACAGTTTTTTTCCTGTCTACCCCAAATCTCTTTGCCGAAAACAGCTGGTCTACAAATAACATATCTAAAATAATCTAAAATAAAAAATAAAGTGCCTATCACACAAAAAGGACCCCCTGTCTAAAGTCACGTTTGTCGAGTAATACATACTTACTGTAAGACCTCTTTAATAGTTGTGAGCTTCTAGATCTGTAAAGTAGGCCTACTAGTAACTAAAGTCGTCAAATAATTGTATTGGACTAAAAAGTACAATAATTTGCATCCGAGTTGTAGTGGTATAGTATAAAGTATCAAAAAAATATTCAAGTAAAGTAAAAGTACCTCAAAATTGTACTCAAGTAGTCCTACAGTACTAGTACGTAATTTCCACCACTGCTATTTACTATAGATTATTTGCCTATAATAACAGCGTTGATCTGAAATCAGTTTAATCCGTGAAAAAACGTTCAGAAGTGGAGAAAATATTATTTTATATTAAGCATAAAATAACTTGAGGTTAAATGTGAATACTAGGGGGTGGCAATTGCCATCCGACCGAAAATGACGCCCCTGCGAAAATACCCAACAGTATCCAAGACTGTTGGGTGCGGGTCCGGGTCCATGTCTTATCACGTTCACTCGGGTCCGGGTCGTTTCAGATTCCTCAGTTACTGGGTCTGTATATCATTATGTCTAAATGGAGTCGGGACAACAGATGTTCAGGAGGTGGAGAAACACACCTTTACTCCACCCTACACATCAATCTACCTGGCACTATGGCACTATGAGCGTCGACCTGTATGCCTTAGACGACGGTACCGTCAGTGGGATCGTTCCCAGGAGCCCAACGCCCATCACTAGGCGATCGCCCTCGGTCATCCCACCCAGCCCGTCCAGCATCCCTTCCGGTCAATTCAGCATCTCCCACCAGCTCAGCAGCATCCTGCCCTCCAGCCAGTCCCGCCGGTCCAGTATCGCCCCTTTCGGTCAATCCATCTTCTCCGTCCATTCCAGCTTCAGGACGGTCCCGTGCATCTCCTCACTGTCTCAGGATTCTCAGCAGAGAATCTTTCAGGCCATTCATTCAGTATCGGCGCTGTATCCACTGCTGCTAGCCGAGGCCTCCAGGACCACACTGTCCAACTGCTTTGCCGATGGTCCTACCAAGTGTACTAATCATACATCCGTACACACCTCCAAGATCTCAGAATGGCCCACAATTCCCTCGCCTAGCAGTTTCCCCTCTTGTATCTTTTTGGGGATCACCGTCCACGATTGCCGGTGCCAACGATGCCAACGACCTCCTCCCCAAAGACTCCGGGGTCAGCAGCCCTCCCCAGAACCTACATCCCCTCCCCCCATCCTCCAATCATTATTTTCAATAAAACCTTCCACAATGGTGTGTTTCTTGCAGAGTGAATACCTGAGTGGATCCAAGAAGTCCCATCAAGCATGTGCAAGTGCTGCATGATGATTAGCTGACCTAGGATCAGATTGCTGCAGTGCAAAAAAAAGGGGGACACGTTAATTGTCTCTCATTGTAGGCTGCTATGTCGCCGCTAGAGTCAATTACAGAGTAGTCTATAACCTGCATGTACTGGTAGAACGGCATTTTTGCCAGCAATTATAATTATTAGGTTTGTCACGTCCATATTATACCCAACAGACAGGGTTAGTTCTGTAACATCCCCAAACAAATCTGATCTCAGAACTCACGGAGTCCACTTAGGGTTCAGGTCCGTCATAAAAAAACTAAAACAAAAAACAGATTGCACGTTCAATTAAAATACGGGACTGACATAAAAATGTAATACGATAAATGTCGTAACCAATCAGATCTTGGAACAAATTTCAGGGGCCTATTAGGGTTTGGATCCATTATTTTGGACCCACAAAGAATGCTACAAGTTAGTAACATTTTTTTCACGTTTGATATATTTTGGAAATATTCAACTTTTCTTTAAACTTCTATAACATTTCTATTAAAATAATCTATACAAATCTCTGTGTGTCTGTCCCAGGTATAACTCGGGCACCGTACACTCAAACTTCAAACTTTAGGTGTCTCAGATTACCTGGGGTTGTGCAGTGAGGACCGAGTGGTTCCTCTACCAAAAGGAACCGGAATGAATGAATATCTGTGTCTGTCTGTCTGCAGGTCTGTGAAGGATGCATCACATCTCTGTGTGTTTTGAGTGTGAAGGCATCGGGTTCCCTGATAGTCCAACCCAATCCAGCATTAATGGAACTCCATTTGTGTATGCTCATGTACATCATCAACACAACATTCTTAATCTCTATGTCCTCCTCAGACGAGCCCTCTGTCGGCATCTTCAGTCGTCCCGATTCTCCATACATCTGACATGTTAATGGAATCAGGGATCCACATTGGGTGCTCTGAGAACAGGTGCAACGCGTACTCTGACAAGGACAATGGGTATTGCTTTATCGGGTGGGGAATGCATCCCCAACTGGCATCGTTCCCGATTTACACAGCTATCGACTTGCGTGGTCCCAGAGTATGGGTCTAATGGCATGAGGGCATCACCTCTTTTAGCTCTCAATCTCTCACAGAATAACCTTTTGGATCTAGTTTCATGGAAGTCAATGGCGGTCGAGACGGGCTGAAACCTTGCCCAAATATGGAGATGACTGAAATCATAATGCTGATGTCAGTACCGACATCAGATGACTGATCATAGACGTGAAGGCAGAGAAGGTCCAAATGGATTCCGCTGCCTTATTAGAATCGCTTCTTGTTTTTCGTTTTCCTTTCGGAGTCGTGGCTGCCAGCTCCCACCTGATGTTGTGTGGGAGTCCAGACTGCTCTAGACCATGTTGAATAACTGCCAATTTGCATAACGCCTTAAAACTAGGACTTAAGTCTAAGATGTAAAGGTGATTGGGTGCTTGCCATCCTCCAAAAAGGATGACACGATCTCCCACCATGCAACAGCACACGTTAGACATCCCTGAACGCGGGCCGTTCCCCTTGGGCTCAACCTTCTTCCAGGAGGAGGTCCCTGGAAAGTATTTCCACAGATCATCGAAGCACTGGTCACTGTTGCTGCCACAAAATATGTATAGCCCTCCATTGTAGGCAAAGGCTGAATGACGCGAGCGCCCTTTTGGACGAAGCCTTGCAGGTGTGCTCGGCAGCCAGCAGTTTGTCTCTGTGTCAAACACACTGATGTTGTTGTTGTAGTTACCCCCGAAAACAAACATCTTTGTCCCGATGATGGTGGCAGAGTGATTTGCCGAAGCAGGTGGCCGAATGTTTCTGGAATTAATTAGAGACCAGGCCATTGTGGCAGTGTCCAACTTGTAGATGTCATTAGAGTGTCCACGGCGGAAGTTGAATCCTCCATATATATACATGACCTTCCCCAAGACACAGGCTGAGTGGCCCTGCCTCGCCTCGGGAACAGTCCCCGAAATCTTCGTCTTGAACCACCCGTGGGTGTCGATATCAAATGCATAAAGCATGTTGCAGAATCCCCCAGGACATCGGCCACCCCATATGTAAACAATATCGTTTATCAGCACAGCTGTGTGGCCACAACGCATGGAGGGCACCTCAAGGGGATGGTCTCCTCCTCCAGGTGTCAATGGGGGCAACGCCATCCAGCGTAAGGTCACTGTGTTGAAGACATGCACGTCCATCTGGTGGTCCCTGTCGTACATGATGCGTTCCCCTCCAAAAGAGTACACCTCGTGCCCCACTGCCACAGCAGCCTGGAGTAGCTTCCTCTTTCCCTTCAGATCGACTGTCCAGTGGAACATCGCTGTATGATAGAATGGAGAAGAGACCAATCACTTTGGTCAGAACATTAAAGTGGATGCTCAGGTCGGTGTGTGAAACAGACTGTTCTATCGATTGCTCAGTGTGGGCTGTGGGGGTTATCTCATGTTGTTTTTATACAATTCTCGTCGTGATGTAGATGTCCATATTTGGATCTGAGGATGTAAATGTCCATAATTTGGACTGGAGTACATCATATGTCACATGACGCTGTGGTGGCGGAGATGTATAGATTGCCAAATATATGTATTGTGTACTTTTGGGCCTTCCATTTAATCTCATTGAAGGTCTAGTCAGGAACCTTTCACACCAATGAGCTAATTCTAACTCAACTGCAGCTTTAAATCTAACGGCTGAGCTGACTCCTCCATTACATTACATTACAGTCATTTAGAAGACGCTTTTATCCACAGCGACTTAGAATAAGTGCATTCAACATAGGTAGGGAACGAAAACTACTAATCACCAGAAGTCTTAAAGGGTTAGTTCAGATTTTTTGAGTATTTTCTGTAGGAAATACTTACCATTAATGTAGTGGTTGCAAAGGTATTAATTGATTGCCCGAGTCCCGTGGTCAGAGTTATGGTCCGTTTCTGATAAATATGAATGTAGTTCCGGTAGATTAGTAGATTTGGTGGGGGCCACTCATTAAAAATTAATTAATTAAAAAAAATAACGTCTTTTGTATTGTTGACCTATTTCTACCATATAGAGCAGGTTTCGTTCAATTTCGACCCCTCTGTCACATGGTACTATTTTTTGTGTCATATATTTTGTGCGTGAGTAGGCTTCCACGGCGCAGTGATTCTGGACACAAACATTAGTACCATGTGACAGAGGGGTCGAAATTGAACGAAACCTGCTCTATATGGTAGAAATAGGTCAACAATACAAATGACGCTAGTTTTTTAAATTAATTTATTTTTAATGAGTGGCCCCCACCAAATCTACTAATCTACCGGAACTACTTCATATTTATCAGAAACGGACCACAACTCTGACCACGGGACTCTGGCAATCAATTAATACCTTTGCAACCACTACATTAATGGTAAGTATTTCCTACAGAAAATACTCAAAAAATCTGAACTAACCCTTTAAGTGCATTTTCTGCAAAAACAAGCAACCAAGAGTTCACCTAGCGCTAAGGTAAAAGTGCAATATATCAGCTACCTACTTTCCTTAAACAGATGAGACAAAATAGCAAAATCAAATGAGCAAGAGCTAAAACAAATAAGTGTATCGACTAAACAAGATCCAATAAAACAATACAACAATAAAACAAGCATTCGTACAACTAGTTAACAACAAGTTGGCCAGGCAAAGAGGAAGGGTAGTGTAACTATGTGTATGTTGCCCTCATCTTTAGCACATATCCTTCTAAGAGCATTTAGACTATCATCTCTGTCAGAGTGGACTTATAGATCTGTCTGACATTGGGGCTCAGGAGGCTTCTGCCCCAACGGGCTGTCTGCCCCCCAGGCCAGGAGGTCTGGGGCTGCTGTAATGCTGTTTCTCTGCTCGAATATTCATAATAATTCAATAAATTTTCACCACTTCACCATGACTGGATTTTAATATTTTCCATAACAACGTCATCGATGTCCATAGATCAGCGATTCCCAACCTGTGGCTGGAGCTGGGGTCCACTTTGTCGGCCATGAGGACATTGCAAGTGGGCTCAAAAATGATTGGCTGAAAACTGAGATGAACGAATGATAAAATAACATTAATATTACAAATAAAAACATCTTTAAAACCGTGAAAAACGTTGTTTTCATTGTGAGATCAATGAATAGGAACTTAAAGGTTTAATGACATTCACTTTTACACCACATTCAAAGTCTTTGTCCTGGTCCTTCAAAAGTGTACAAAAAGTTTTAAGTGAAAATTCCATTCCAGTGATCAATGGCAGGTGTTTTTCTCTCACATTTCTAAATCCTTTTCAACTGCAATGAAAAAAGAAATCTTTGCCTGCGGGTGTCGCTGGTGAGGGATTTTGCCTGTCAATCATCGCCTCTGCTCCGCCCCCCCCAAAGGAAAGGATAGGGGAGGGGAGGGGCGAGGAGAAGAGTGGGCGGGATTAATCGACTGTGACCTCACTGTCGAAGGGCCAAGCTCAGATTACTTTTCAGCCTAATTATTCAGAAAACCCCAGACCACAGAAAATCCACTGAATGTTCTAAGTTCAGGTTTTTTGGGTGTAATTGAAGTCATAAAACCCCAAATAAAACATTGAAAATAAAAAAAGTGAAAATGAATGTCATGATACCTTTAAATAATACCATGTTAATTCCATTGATCCAAACCGGAAAATGCTCTGAAAATGCCTGCCGTCCACCCATCTGACCACCCATCTGTCCACCCATCTGCCCACCCATCTGACCACCCATCTGACCACCCATCTGACCACCCATCTGACCACCCATCTGACCACCCATCTGACCACCCATCTGTCCACCCATCTGACCACCCATCTGACCACCCATCTGTCCACCCATCTGACCACCCATCTGACCACCCATCTGACCACTTAACATGTTGAGTGCCAAAGGTTTAGCCTAATACTACTCAGTGAGATCATCATTTCTTCTGAATGCTGAATTGTAACTTGTACCTATCATTTAATGTTTTCCTTTCTCTATCTTATTCCCTCTATTGTTGATGGGTCAAAGTATGTGTGGGTTAATCCCATTTGTTTCATAAATGCCTTTTACATTTTGTCAAACAATCTATTCTCTAGAGCAGCGGTCTTCAACGTTTTGAAGGACCCCTTAGCTGAGAGAGAGATGAAGCAGGGACCCCCACTACATATTGTGTACAATTGTGTTGCAGATTAAACTTTCATAGCTTTCATAGATAGCTTCATTGACTATCATCTGTGTTGTGTACATTAATGTTTAGTTTTTTTTGTTTATTTCAGACATTTAAGCACTTAACCCTAAACACTTAGTAAACTTGACCTTTGGTTCTGTACTTGGTCTGCTCTTTTTCCCTTTACACCAAACCTCTTTGCAGAAAATAGCCGATCTACAATGTCACAACTTGTAGATCTGCTATTTTCGGCTAATGTTCCTCAGAATAGCTATAGGGTTCAAATGGTTAATGAAAAAGGGAAAACAAATCCTATCACACAAAGATTTGGCGGACACCCTGTAGTAACTCTGAGGACCCCCTTGGGGTCCCGGACCCCCTGTTGAAGACCCCTGCTCTAGAGACAATCTTCAGCTAGACTTTTCAAATGAATCTGTGCTCTCAACCGCATCAGAACACAACAAGAACATAACCTTGACAGAAAACAAAGGTGACATGAAGTTGTGTTGAATGAACTACTTTCAAACACTATCCGGAAATGAATGGCAAACAAACAATGGCCTTCTTGAAATTGTAAACAACAACAGAATGCTTTGGACAAAGGTCTGCAAGTCAATACTGTGTGAGACAATAAATCCCTTATCAGACAAACGTCACACTGATAAGAGCCAAGTAATATGTGCGCGCAGGCTGGATTCAAAAGAACCCGACCGCTCATAAGACCGCTCATGGCACTCACGTCTAAAAATGCACTCCATCAAACTTTTCCTATCAATGCAGATGAAGCAGACTTGGGTTGTTTACTGTGATCGCCCCCTCTTGAAATATATACTCCTTGGGTTCTGCTGTGTGTAAGCAATAATGGCGATTCTCAATAATGCCGCCTACAGTCGCTGTCATTAGCCATGAGGCGCACTGAGGGAGCTCTCCTCATGACCACGGCATCAGAGCCTGCCTGCTCGCACGGCCGCAGGCAATAAAGCCTAATTTATGCTCCGTCGCGCACCGACAAGGGCAGAGAATAGCAGACCTACGGTAACCGGAACGGTTGGTACAACAACCCAGTCTGACTCTTTTTTTTCCCCACAGAACGCTCGGCCCCAGCAGTTGTTGTGTTCTTGTATTCGTTTTACTAAGGTTAGGAAAACGTTTAGGGTTAGGCATAGTTTTACTGAGGTTAAGTTTAGGAATAAGGTTAGGTTTAGGCATAGTTTTACTAAGGATAGGGTTAGGAATAAGTTTAGGGTTAGGCATAGTTTTACTGAGGTTAGGAATAAGGTTAGGTTTAGGCATAGTTTTACTGAGGTTAAGTTCAGGAATAAGTTTAGGTTTAGGCATAGTTTTACTAAGGATAGGGTTAGGAATAAGTTTAGGGTTAGGCATAGTTTTACTGAGGTTAAGTTTAGGAATAAGTTTAGGGTTAGGCATAGTTTTACTGAGGTTAAGTTTAGGAATAAGGTTAGGTTTAGGCATAGTTTTACTGAGGTTAAGTTTAGGAATAAGTTTATGGTTAGGCATAGTTTTACTGAGGTTAGGAATAAGGTTAGGTTTAAGCATAGTTTTACTGAGATTAAGTTTAGGAATAAGTTTAGGGTTAGGCATAGTTTTACTGAGGTTAAGTTTAGGAATAAGTTTAGGGTTAGGCATAGTTTTACTGAGGTTAAGGTTAGGAATAAGGTTAGGTTTAAGCATAGTTTTACTGAGGTTAAGTTTAGGAATACCTGGTGGCGACCGTTCAAAGGTCGCTGGATTTGACCGGGTCCGACTAGGATGTTGTACCGACCATTCTTCTCGGCACGCAATACCCATTGCATGACAGATAGGTTTGGGGATCTGTTGGGAATTGATGACATCAATCATTGTAAACAAATAATTGGTCTATATAGACTGTGCTAAACTTGTCACCTGTGTGGTCCTGAAAGTCTGTCACACAGCAGGTGGTCGTGTGCTTCAATGGAACTACTGGTGTATGTTCTGGTTGTGTGTCGGTGTCACATATAAAACATCTCAACTGTAGTTTGTCCTTTTTTGTCTCCGCCAGACCGAAGGTCGGTCGGTCGGTCGGTCAATCTTTTTCACATTGGCCTGGGTGCTGCTCAGTAAAACACTCAGTAATCATACTTATTTAGAAGCTTTAGGCAAGTTACTTTGCAGATTCAGATTATTAACACACATTACGATGTCTTACCAGGTTAAGCTACACAGCAGCACATTAAGCACATATTGTTTTGTAGGAATACAACAACACAGTTCCTCGCTACGTCATGCAAAGTGCAGACAAATAGATGCAGAAAGAAAAGCTGAAGTCTTATTGGCTGGTCTCCTGTACTTTTTGGGCGGTGAAACCGCCCCTATAAGTGAGGTTTGGATATTTGTACAACAAATCCTGCGCTGTGATTGGCCAAAAATGTACCCCGCCTAACCCTGCACCGTGATTGGCCAATCACAGTCTATTCAGGACTGTGATTGGCCAGTGTCACATGACACATGTCCATAGCCCTATATAAGAAACCATAACTTTAAAAAAACGGTTTCTTCCATCATAAAGAGTGTTTCAATAAATGTATACATTTTTTGTATTGGTTGACTCCATTCAGTATTGTGATTAGCTAGCAAGACACCGCCCACTTCACACAGGGTGTGATTCTTTACTGACTGGTGTCCTTTTTTTATTTGACTGGTGTCCTATTGTTTTTTACTGACTGGTGTCCTTTGTTTTTTACTGACTGGTGTCCTTCGATCAATCAATTGTGTTCCACCTTGGATCAATGGAACTAACGTAGTATACTCTCATTTATTGGTATCACTTTTTAATATTAATCTCATATTATCATTAATATTGTATTGTGTTTGTCCAATTCTTTTGGTGGTCCACTTGCAATACCCTCGTGGCCCACCAGTGGGCCCTGGCCCACAGGTTGAGATTCACTGTCGGACAGAGCCTTATTAGTAGGCAGCAGCTGTGAGCACATACTGAACTTTGAACTCAGGGTCCGTGCCTGGGTAACAAACAGGATTCTGAGCTCTCGGCTCCAACTGGCTGGTAGCTCTGCTGTGTCCCTGAACCTTCAGAGAAACAGCTGGGATGGACTTCAAGCTGAAGAGTTCAGAGTTGAAGGTATATAGCAAATAATAAGCATGCCTCTAGCAATGTATAGAGCCACAAGTCTGTCTCCCAAACCAGTGTTTCACAAACACGAGAGTAAATACGCATTTCTGTTCCTTTTTTCCCTCCTCAATTTGGAACTGCTATTTGTTCTCTAACAAAGAAGGAAACCCGGCTTGTTATGAGCTGTTCTCTAGATAGACTGCTGCTGCTGTGCAAACCTACAGTATTAAAAAAGAACATAAGAAACTACTGAAGAGAGTGCGGATAATCCTTTCATTACACCTCCACAAATGTGAATTCTCCCTCCCATGTTTGTTGAAATGTCCTGTGTGTTCATCACTGATTTAACGTTTAGCTTTGGCCATGATGACACAATATTTACGATTGTCCTCTTACGGTTGGTGATGTACAGTAAATGATTTTCCCTCACTGAAAGGAGAAGTTGCTATGACAATGAAGGGCCACAAAAAGATGATGCATGGGCCCCATGCGTCCCCCGGGCCTTGGGTTGAGTAGCTAGTAACTAGTCCAAATGACGTCATATATCGCTCTGTGGTGCAGCTGAGCAGCAACACATTCATTATCCTAAAAAAAAGGATTTGACTTCCACTGCACTCGAAGTCACTCTTTTAGCACATAAACGAACACAAAAACAAAGCTGATTCTGACAATATAATAACAGTGATGTTATTATATTGTCCCCAGTGCAATTGCAAGTTTGTTTTAATAAAAAATATAAACTTCATGTTTATCTAGCTATTTTCTGTGGAAGAAGGAAGGAAGAAGGAGAACCTTACTGGATCCAAATCTTCAAACAGATTGTCACATAATGACAATCTTTGTCATTATGTGGGAGGAGCTACAGTAGGACACGAGGAAAATACTGTACGCTGTCCTACACTGTCTCCCTCTCAGCTTTCTTACTGTCTGTCTCTCCTACACTGTCTGTCTCTCAGCTGTCCTACTGTCTGTCTGTCCTACACTGTCTCTCTCCCAGCTTTCCTGCTGTCTGTCTGTCCTACACTGTCTCCCTCTTAGCTTCCCTGTCTGTGTCCCTCTCAGCTTTCCTGTCTGTCTCTCCTACACTGTCTCCCTCCCAGCATTCCTACTGTCTGTATTAATGGACCAATCCTTCTTTGAAAAAGCCAATTAAATGAAAGCATGACAACACCTGAGATAAATGATGTCACATACAGGAAGTGACCCAGGAAATGGAATGGATTGTGGGAGGAAACTGTGTTTTATCCTTTTTAATGTTCACATTCATTTCAACGTGTCCCATTGCAGGGTGCCTCCCTGTGTGTGTGTGTGTGTGTGTGTGTGTGTGTGTGTGTGTATGCGTGCGTGCGTGCGCGCGCGTGTGCGTGGGGAGTGTGTGTCTGTATGTGTGTGTGCATTCCTGTATGTGTGTGTGCCCGAGTGTGCGTGTGTGTGTGCATGCGTGTGTGTGCGTGTGTGTGTGTGGGGTGTGTGTGTGTGTGTGTGTGTGTGTGTGTGTGTGTGTGTGCGCGTGTGTGGTGTGTGTGTGTGTGTGTGTGTGTGTGTGTGCGCGTGTGTGTGTGTGTGTGTGTGTGTGTGTGTGTGTGTGTGTGTGTGTGTGTGTGTGTGTGTGTGTGTGCGTGGGCGTGCGTGTGCGTGCGTGTGTGTCAGCATATAGGGGACAGCCTCCCCTTTCGTTACGTCTAAATTTACCCCTCCACACGGCTCCCTCCATCCCAGTGGTGTGAAGAGGGAGAAGGCAGGAACAGGGATGACAGCGCTGTGTGGCCACTCTTCTCCTCCATTACAGCACGGAGCGAGGGATGAACCCAGGGAGGACAAAATAAATGAACAGAGCACAGGAGGTGGAGAAGGAGGAGGAGGAGTTTTTATACTTTTTATGATTTGTTAAAGGTGCAGTAGCCTAAGTGATATCTTTTGTTAGTGTTAAGTGTTACGGGTTCATTTGGTTCCATTTATACACTCTCAGAGTTACAGACCTGTAAGGAACAAGGAATTTTAGGTATCAGGAGAGAGAACGCAGGAAGGATACACGATAAAGAAGTGATGACACAAAAACAAAAAATGAGCGGACAAAACTGGAACGGGGCAGTATAAAATGTAAGCTCATAAATGGGGTACTCTCTCCTGATTGGCTGACATTGGCAATTATTAAAGAGCTGGAGAAACAGGGAGACCCCCTGTTACTGAACAAACACTCATATGGCCATGATTACAATCAGAATATAGAGCTTTAACCTTTTAACGAAAAATCTTTTGTAACTTTCTGTAACCAGAAAATATATCACTTACACTACCTGTAAATTATCCTGTTTATTAAGCCCGATTCATACTTTGTCGCACAATTCAAAGGAGGTGTAAGTGATATTGTTTGATTAAAACAAAAAAGTTTATTGAAATATCAAGCTCTATATCTATCACTTCTAATAGTAATCATTGCTCTTGAGTGTTTGTTCAGGGGTCTGTCTCCCTGTCTCTCCAGCTCTTTAGTAAACAGAAAACATATTTTCGGGTGGGTTTTACATTTCATCCAATCGGTGGAGACAACTGCACAAAGATTTTTATCAGCTTGTGTTCCAGTAACAATTTTATTTGTTTCATCACTTCCAGTTTCAGTTAATCCTCTCTCTCTCTCTCTATCTCTCTCTGTCTCTCTCTCTCTCTCTCTCTCTCTCTCTCTCTCTCTCTCTCTCTCTCTCTCTCTCTCTCTCTCTCTCTCTCTCTCTCTCTCTCTCTCTCTCTCTCTGTAGTTGTATCCTGATGGGAGACATAGTAGGAGAGACAGACAGCAGGGAAGCTGAGCCGACTCTGATGGGATTTGATGATGGGCTCATTGAATAATTACAATTCTAACTTCCAATTATAATTCTGTAATTGTGCAACATGTGATCCGAAGAGTGACAAAGAGGAGGTCAGTGTTTTAGACAGACAGGATGAAGAGAGAGAGAGAGAGAGAGAGAGAGAGAGAGAGAGAGAGAGAGAGAGAGAGAGAGAGGTGGAAGGGACAGAAAAAGAGAGAAGATAAGTGGTTTTTCAGCTCTCACTCTCTCTGTGTGTGTGTGTGTGTGTGTGTGCGTGCGTGTGCGTGCGTGCGTGTGTGTGTGCGTGTGTGTGTGTGTGTGTGTGCGCGTGTGCTATGAGAGGGAACTGGAGGATACTATGGCTTGGAGAGACAATAAAAATAATGCTGACATGCTGTAGTGTGTGTGTGTGTGTGTGTGTGTGTGTGTGTGTGTGTGTGTGTGTGTGTGTGTGTGTGTGTGTGTGTGTGTGTGTGTGTGTGTGTGTGTGTGTGTGCGCGCGCGTGTGTGTGTTTGTGTGCGCGCGGCGAACAGGGAGTGTGAGAGGAAATGAAATCCGTTTCCTGGAGAAACGATAAAAAAGAGAACGGCAGGATAATGATGGTTGTTGTAGAGAGAAAGAAAGCAAACCAGAAATGGAAGGGTGCGCTCAGTAGAGAGAAAATCTCCTCCAGGAGGCATGCCCTACCTCCGGATCATGTGATGACAATGTTTTAGGGTTGTATGTGTGTATGAAAATGCACAGGGCAATGGGGGGAGGAAGTGATGTAATAAAGGACTTCTTCTTTTGTGAATCATCAAATAAATGTCTAGCTCAACGTCATGTAGTGGCCATTGCCCTCGTATGTGGTCCTACGTCGAAGAGGCCGGCTTCTGAAGATGGCTTCGGAGGCTATCAATGAATGGGACATTATCACGTTTAATCAGACTATTCATTGGGTCTAAGTAGGTGACATACTGACCTACCCACGTTTACTCAGACTATTGATTGGTGAGATACTGAGCCACTACCGCGGGTTGATAAAAGTTGGGCCAAACACTCACCCCAAAACATGATTAACGATTCTGTGCCTATCGGTGCGTAACTCGGACGGCGCTGAGTAGGCACAAGGGAATGTCGCAACGTTTGACACGGCAGCTCGCTCGCTTTAGCTCGCTCGCTTTAGCTCGCTCGGTGGTGTCTCTTGTGGCTCCAGTTTGCTTGAGACGGCGCACCTCAGACGCTGACCAAAACTATACTTTATTGTTTTCAGACATGTACAGTAAGTGGTTAACACATTGATTGCCAGAATTATTTCAGATTTTTTGCATTTTCATGCCAGGGTTTTTACATTGAAACTAAAAAAGTACTCAGGAGCTGAGATACAACATTTTTAAGTTTTAAGTTAACAAGGAAGTGGATGGGAGTCTAGATCTTCGACAAATCATATCTCCTTGGTCTTTGGGTAAAAAAAAAAAAAAAAAAAAAAACATTTTTTTTTCTTAAAAACGAATTAACTCGATCTTGGCAATCAATGTGTCCCTATCACACAAAGACTTGGCGGCCCCCCTGCAGCATCTCTGAGGACCCCCTAGGGGTCCCAGACCCTCTGTCGAAGACCCCTGCCATAGATGATTTGAAGTGGCCAACCCCAGTACGTACACGACGGTTCAGCAGGGTTCCATTGCCGGGGTGGTACTGTAGTTCTTCCTTTGACGCCGTCTCCCGGGACCCAGATGTAGCGTTGTAACTGGACACACGTCTTTGAACAGCGAACACGTTGAAAAACGCGTGGCAACACGTTGCCATAAATATAGGACAACCACGATGTTACAATGTCATAGACTAAAGACCAATTCTTAGTCCTGATTGCGAACGCGGTGGAGACCAAGTGGAGCTTACTATGTAACCGTGCTCGGGTTGTGAGAGTGTGTGTGTGTGTGTGTGTGTGTGTGTGTGTGTGTGTGTGTGTGTGTGTGTGTGTGTGTGTGTGTGTCGGTGTACAGCCGCGCTCTCATTGGCTCGCGCCCCCATGTGACTCGAAACTCCGTGCTGAAATGCCAGCAGCTGCACTGCCTGTCTGCAGCCGCCAGAGTGCGCCAGAGTGCACTACTACAGTGTGGTTGAAATATAGCAGCCACAGTCAATCTGCGTTCGCTTCCAGCGTTCGCGCGTCTTACTTGTGTAGAATACACGGAACTGAAGGGGTAGACTGGAAACAAAAAGCAGGGCATTTGAATGACAGAGGCCCTCGTATTTGTTACATGCATATGTAAATATGATGAAAGCCTAAGCAGATCAAGTCGGTCAGATCAGTCAGTCTACAGACCACCTATTTGTTTACAAACATTGAGACTGCACACGCAGGTGCCGGTTTGATGTAATCATCCCTGCTGTGTGAGCAGGCCGGCTCTGATGCCGTGCTCGTGGGGGAGCGCTCCCTCCACGCGGCTCACGGCTAACGACGGCGACTGGAGGCGGGGTTTTGAAGACAACTGGTTTGAGAATCGTTATTATTGCTTACACACGGCGGAAACCAAGGAGTACATATTTCAAGACGGAGAGATATCACAGTAAACACCCTATGCCTGCCTCCTCCACATTGGGAGGAAAACGGCATCTGAAAGTTTGATGGAGTGCATTTTTAACACGTGAGTGCCGTGACCACTTTTCCATTGTATGTTATGAGTGGTTCTTTTGAATCCAGCCTGCGTGCACATACTGGCTCTTATCAGCGTGACGTCGTATGATAAGAGGTGTATATATATCAAACTAAAGGGCTCCATAGTGTATCGGATAGATATCTTTGGCCAGCCCTGCAGTAGTGAGGTGCAGAGTGTCACACCATCAGCTAGGATGACATAGTTGCATATCTGCAGCCGGAGTGACAGGAGAGAGGGGTGTGTGGGGTGGAGGGAGGGAGGGAGGGATGGAAGGATGGATGGAATGGTGAATGGTGAATGGAGGGATGGAGGGCTGACGATAAAGCGACAGCCTTCCACAGTTACCATCCTCCAAATGTCTGTTTAAATTGACTCCTGATCAGATCAATTGAAGCAAGAGAGCGAGAGAGAGAGAGAGAGCGAGAGAGAGAGAGAGAGAGAGAGAGAGAGAGAGAGAGAGAGAGAGAGAGAGAGAGAGAGAGAGAGAGAGACTGGGGGAGAGGAATGAAATTAAGTGGCAGAAGAGAGGAAGTGAACTGAAGAGAGGAACAAGAAAAAAAAATGGGGAAAAAGACTGGTGTGTTGGAGGAGGTGGAGAGGAGAGGATAAATATATTTGCCACGAAGCAAAGGAGCACGTTGGAGAGTAGAGGGAGAGATGGAGAGAGATAGAAAGAGAGAGAGAGAGAGAGAGAGAGAGAGAGAGAGAGAGAAGAGGAGACAGAGCCGGGGAGCACAGG
>NC_137605.1:4578767-4581267 GCF_963280865.1 Gymnoscopelus braueri
TGGGGAGAAGAGGGGGTAAAAAGAAACAGCACTTCTCACGGCCACAGTTATACTCCATGCTGCACACTCCTCAGTCCTTCATGACTTAAGGTCCTTACACACCGGGGGCAATTTTTTCATGCGAATAATACTTTTTTTTTAAAAAAACATTATAAAGTCAATGCAAGCTTCCACGTAGCGAAAAAGCGAAAAAGTGTCTTTTATTTATTCGGAACGAGTCCGAATTTTCCAACAAGTTCTCCTGAACACCCTTTCTGACCTTGGTATCACTGGGACGGCGCTCAAAAAATGTCCACAGTTTCAAATGAGAGTTTGTCTAGACCATCTTCTCCTACCAGATTTCTTGGAGTGGTTCGCTATCATCCATACACTCTTGACCGGAGTACCTCAGGGGTCTGTATGTAACCCCCCCCCCCTCCTCCTTTTTAACCTCTACATCAGATCACTTGGCTCTGTCTTGTTCCTGCTCACAAGATCGACTATCACTGCTACACATTTGACACTCTGTTTTTCTCCTTCCCTCACGGCGCTGTACAGGTTGTAGAGAGCATTTGTGTACGTCTAACATCTCACAATAGATCCCGGGGTTCACTCATAATTCCGTCATCCCGTTATTCCGACCGTTAGGTTAGTGTGAGGTTAGGGTTGGGGTTAGGGTTAGGTTTAGTTATAATAGGGCCACGGCAGACAAGACTTAACTTAACGTCTTCTTTGAAAAGTCTTGCTGCCTGCAGGATCTTTTCAGTGTTTCAGTTCTTTTAAAAAAATAGCAGATCTACAAGCTTGTATATCTGCTATTTTTGAAAAACATTTGACGTTTTGTGGACATCTTTGAATATTTATATATAGATTTTAAAGGGAATATTTTTTACTCAAATCTTTGCTTCTGGGGGTCCCTGGAAGAAATATTTTGAGATGGGAGGGTCCGTGGCCAAATACATAATAATTATGGGGGTCCTTGACATGAAAAAGTTTGAGAACCACTGATACTTTGCAACATAAGTTTTTCAGAAAACCGTTTAGGATTTATAAGACATTTTTTTAATGGGCTTCAGGTTGTAACGCGTTAACTCCAACAGAAGCAAGGTGACCAAGACTGCCTCCTTTCGCCTTAGAAACATTGCCAAGGTATCGTCATTTTTTATCTGGTCAGGGTACTGTAGCATGTATCCATGCTTTTATTTCTAGTGGACTGGACTTTGCAATGCCTTATCTTACCGGCCTCCCCAACACAGACACTCCAACCAGGGGCGCAGCCATGGGTGGGCCTGGGTGTGCCGTGGCCCACCCACATAGAAAGCTGGCCCACCCAATCGATTTAGCAAAAAAATAAAAATGTTTTGATTAAAAATCGATAAAATCAGGAAAAAATAAGAATTAAATAACATAACCCTAACCTAGCCCTAGCCCTAACCCTAAAACCGAAATAAAGTAACAAAAAAACACCCAAAAGCGCCCAATATCCGGCCAATAAGCGCCCAATAAGCGTTTCGCGCGCACGCACGGGTCAGGGACACATGCACACCCACTCCTGCCTAGGCCCAGCCTATACTAGCGTTCTGGCTGCGCCACTGGCTCCAACTAATTAAAAACTCTGCTGCTATAGGCTAACTCACGAGAACTAGAAGAAGGCGCAAGCATCTCGGCCCAGTCTTGGCTAATTTAATAATAATAATAATAATAATAATAATAATAATAATA
Organism: Gymnoscopelus braueri; assembly: GCF_963280865.1. Lineage (NCBI taxonomy): Eukaryota > Metazoa > Chordata > Actinopteri > Myctophiformes > Myctophidae > Gymnoscopelus > Gymnoscopelus braueri. The sequence continues at coordinate 4,580,469 of NC_137605.1, forward strand.
ATAATAATAATAATAATAATAATAATAATAATGAATTGCATTTATATGGCGCTTTTCTAAGTACTCAAACTTACTCAAATCGCTTTACAATGGTTCATTCATTCATACAGGGGGGGGGCATTGGGAGGTGGAGCGGCGAACATTCGACGCCAGCGTCCCCACTTTTCCCACATTCACACACCAATGGTGGCAAGCTAGCGCTGACCGAATCATTGGAGGCAATGTAGGGTTCAGTGTCTTGCCCAAGGACACTTCGACATGTGGACAGGAGGAGTTGGGATTCGAACCGCCGACCCATGGATCAATGGACGACCGGCTCTCTCCCTGTTTCATTTAGAGTCGACTTCAAAGTCCTCCTGCTGGTTTTTAAAGCACTAAATGGTCTGGGAGTGGGACCAGCCTTTCTCACGGACCCACTAACAATATCTCCCAAGAGTAGGCCTAATTAGATCCGCTGCTGCAGGTTTATCAACGGTTACAATCAAAACCCAGAAGAAAATTGGTGATGCTGCTGCATTCGTCAATTATGTTCTGAATCTGTGGAACACTTTACCTCAAAACACCAAAAGGCTGGTGTGTTAAGTGGTCAGCCTTTTCAGAGCGTGGTTATTTTTTAACGATACGATACAGTGACTTTTTTTACAGGATTTTATTTTTAACATTAATATTTTGCCAATTATTTGGGGTTCCACTTGCAATACCCGGCCCACATGTTGAGAACCACTGCATTAAACCACTCGCCCCACTTGGCGCGGAACGCTCGCCCCCAGCGGAGGACCACTCGGCCTGCTTGGTGAGA
>NC_137605.1:4586267-4590450 GCF_963280865.1 Gymnoscopelus braueri
AAGCTATTAGATTATGACTCTATCGATATGTTTCAATGACAGGAACTGTTTTACATTTACCAGCTGCTCTATAGCATGGAGCCTACATTTACACAAATGGGTATCTCAATGGTTCTCAAACGTTTTAATTTGAAGGACCCCATAACTCTGAGTGTGTACAAACCTGAACCTACAGTATTATGTTATTATTATAGTTAATACTTTTCATTCATATTTATGAAACCCACAGACAGAATACACACACTTTCAACCTGGAGGCCCCATTAAGGGGGCACCATGTTTTGCAAAAAATAGCAGAGCTTGTTAAAACTATTATTTTTGCAACCTATGTGTGACACTGTTATAAGACTAAGTATAAAGTAGGTTGTTTATTAATGGGGAAAGAACAAATGTAAGAGTAATAAAGTTTCCGGTGAAAAGGACTAGAGAGTAACTTCATATGATCTGATTTATTGTTTAAACAATCAGAACGTTACTGAAAAATAAAATGATATAAAATATGAAATTATATGTGACTGTCCAATGAAAACTATAAAAGAAATGACTGAAGTCTCTCTTAGTGAAATACACAAACACAATGTTAATACAATGGGTAACAAGCGGAATGTAGCCAAATCAATTGGAAAAATTATACTTTTACTCCTTTACATTTTAAATATAAAGAGGTAAAAGTAGCATGTTCCCTTCACAAATATACTTCAGAAAAAACATGAACAACATGTCGCATTAAAACTACAAAATACAATTTATTCGAAAACGTTACTTAAGTAAATGTAACTGAGTTAATGTCATTTTTTTACTACCCTCCTCTGCAATTAAGCGTATGTTTTGTTGGCCAGCGTGTGTTTGTGTGTGTGCGTGTGTGTGTGTGTGTGTGTGTGTGTGTGTGTGTGTGTGTGTGTGTGTGTGTGTGTGTGTGTGTGTGTGTGTGTATGTGTGTGTGTGTGTGGGTGCGTGTGTGTGTGTGTGTGTGTATGAGCGTGCCAGTGTGTGTGTGTTGTGTGTGCACAGTATCCGTGCTGTGAGTGTAATGTCTTTTTAATGGGACTTTTATCATTAAGTCTGCTAAATGAATGTTTGATGTTGTGCATTGGTCTTCCCCGCAGAAGTATTCCGACTCATACGCTCCGCTTCATGTCTAATTCATAGCTCTGTCATATGACCGCATTGGCCACCAAAAATAGCAGATGTACAAGCTCACAGTGCATCCTGTGCGGGAGGCGTTGTGAGCTTGTAGATCTGTCCTTCCTTTTCAGCTCAGAAGAGGAAGGACATCAACCCACCACCTACACAACATCAAACACAAACTATACAAAATCAAACACATCTACACAACATCTACACAACTATACAAAATCAACACATCTACACAACATGAACAGTGAACACAACTACACATCACACACACACACACACACCACACACACACACACACACACACACACACACACACACACACACACACACACACACACACACACACACACACACACACACACACACAAACTAGCCTGGTAAACCATGTGAATTCACATGACCGGTTTACCAGGCTATGAGGAAACATCAGAGACCACAAGGGGAGGTAAATGTAACTTTCACATCCCCTTTGTACGTAAGGCTATTGTGTTTGTATTTGTTGATGACATATATCTCTGTAAAATACACTTTTTGGCCAGAAAAGAAAATATTTCACCGGAAGGAAAAAAAATGCTTTTGGTTGCTCCACTGAGTCCTCTACAGATCTGGTCAATGGAATTTTTCTATTGACCAGATTTTTCATTCCGGTGAAAATATTTTCTCTAAAAGGTGTATTTTACAGAGAAGGTGGGGTGCTGAGAGGCTTCCCACCTCCGAGAATAGACTTTCAACAACACAAAACAACACAAAACAGCCTTTGTTTAGGTGAGTAGCGAAATGGTTTTGTTTGTTTTTACTACAGTTGGAGCCCTCACAGGGCAGTGGAATTCTTGTCTATGAGCACAGCCGAGCGCCTGGCAGGGCGTTAGAGAGAACTCACTAACGCTCTGGACCAGGGCTAGCTATGCTGATGAATTGAATACATAGGACCACAATGGAAACAAGTCCCCAGGGACTTTTTTTTGTGTTATCATTTTAGCTTTAATGTCTTACTGTACCACATGCTGTTTTACATTTCCTGACTAATAAAGTATTAAATCAATCAATCAATCATTCAATCGATCAACACAAGACAAACAGAAGTACAGCATCGACACAAGACAAACAGAAGACCAACACATCTACACAACATCAACACTACACAATATCAACACACCAACACCAACAACTAGATGACACCAACACAACATCAACACACAACTAACACAGCATGACACTAACACAAACTACACGACATGAACACAACATGTGGATGCCATTTAACATGTTGTTAAAGCGATATTAAAATTATTTTAATAGTTATAAAGCTCTAAATGGTCTGGCACCTTCCTACCTCTATGACTGCCTAGAGAGATATGTTCCAAACAGGCCCCCTCAGGTCTTCAAGTGCTGACCTGCTCGAGGTGCCTACAATGACTTATACAAAATAATGTGAAGCAGCATTCTGCTTCTACGGACCGACATGCGTGGAACTCCCATTACACCTAAGACAGGCAGCCTCTGTCGATAGCTTTAAAGCACAGCTCAAGACCTATTTCTTCACTCTTGCTTTTAGCTGATTCTTTGGTTGATTTTTTAAGTCCTCACTGTATTGCCTATTTTAATGTTGTTTTATGCTTTTGCTTTTATTTTTTTTTGCTTTATTATTACATTGGTGGTAACTGTAATTGTATTCTTGCTCTGTAAAGCACTTTGAGCTGCATTTCATGTCATGAAAGGTGCTATACAAATAAAGTGTATTATTATTAGTATTATATACAGTATAATGTATAATATCCAGTGTGTTTAACATACCTATACCCTATATATATAGTAATCATTGCTATAGGAGTGTTTGTTCTCCCCCATTTCTCCAGCTCTTTAGTAAACAGAAAAGAAATACATTTTCAGGTCGAGATACCAATTTCATCCAATCTCAGGAAACTCACACTGGATACAGGATAAACAAGTGAAATTAGAAGACATGAAACACATACATGGGCAGACACATCTTGAGCTGGAACCACAAGCTGATAAAGGAGCTTTGTTGAGTTTCTTCTTGATTGAATGAAATGTGTAACCCACATGAAAATATATTTTCACCTTTACTAAAGATCTTGAGAAACAGGGAGACCCCCTGTTACTGAACAGCAATGATTACTATCAGAACATAATGAGCTTCAACCTTTTAACAATACATATTGTATGTTATGTTTGTTTTAACGAGAACATAACGCTGCACATTAAACGGTGCAGTGGCCATACGTACAAATGAGCACACTTCCACCCAAATGCTGTATTGAAACATCACTACCCAGCTAAATAACTTCAGCTATAAGGCATTATAAGAAGATGTGTTAAAACACTTAAACCCCATGTATCCGTATTGTGGGGGGAAACGTTCACAGAAAATAACAGAGAATACACTAGTAATAGAGCCCTGAGGGACGTCAACAACTACTATAACTATCTACACAGAATCCAAAACCGTTTGGAACACAGCGGTGCTGGCTCCACCAAGTATAAACCCAGGCTTCACATCAATTCATACCAGTGTTGATTTTGACAGCAAATTTTGATGTAGTTTTAGTCATAGTCTTTTGAATCAAATTCCATTTAGTTTTAGTCATATTTTAGTCTTCTGAAATGTTTTAGTTTTTGTCTAGTTTTAGTCGACTAAATATCATAAGATTATAGGTCGACTAAATCTGCAGTTGATTTAGTCGACTAAAAATGTATTTCGGCGGTGCCTTGATGGCGTCGTAGTGGCTGATTTTACACTTGGTTGCATGCTGAAAATAGCCGATCTACAAGTCACAAACGTGTCGCGCCGCGACACGTTGTTGAGCTTGTAGATCTGCTATTTTCAGAGCTCAACACCCGAATGCACCCAAACATAAAATGACTTGTCTTTTAGTTCTTACTGGATCTCTTCTCCACTATAGTCCCTCACTAACATTTTAGTCTAGTTTTTATTTGTTGAAGAAAATTGTCAATGTATTTAGTCTTAGTTTTAGTCATCATAGCTTAGAGATCTGCTACGTTAAGCACTCCATTTCGCCATCGT
>NC_137605.1:4590650-4603150 GCF_963280865.1 Gymnoscopelus braueri
TCAGTCGGTGGGTGAGAGAGGAGGGGGTGGTGTCAGTACAATTTACTAACACAACACTGAACAGAGCGAGAGAGAGAGGGGGAGAGAGAGAGAGAGAGAGAGAGAGAGAGAGAGAGAGAGAGAGAGGCTGAGAAAGAGGGAGAAAGGCAGACTGTCTCAAGAATACTGTATCACAGTGCTCACACATACGCACGCACCAACACGCACACATGCACACGCACACACACACACACACACACGCACACACACACACACACACACACACACACACACACACACGTGCACACGCAGACACACACACACACACACACGCACACACGCACTCAGTTAGACAGACTTACAACCCGGGCTACGTGACATGATTCACGCTTTTAAGCGTTCTCCTCCACAGTGACTTCCAGCAGCAGTTCAACAAGGAGAGATCAAGATGGAAGAAGAAAAGGTTACAGAGTTTTGGGCCGATTAGACGCCATTCAATCTTAACATGATGAGCCCATGATGACGATAGGCAAGAGAACACCCTCCCCGGAAGAGCAGACCTCCTCCTTCCTGCTGAACCCCTGGACTAATGGAGACCATAATAACCTCATGTGACGTCAACACGCTTTCCACCCGGAGGAAAGCCTGGTTTTCATATACTGTAGGCTCTGCCTTCTAGAAAGTGGCTTCCGGTTGTTTCCGGTTGGCGCTGCTTTGGTTTTGTTCTCCCACATGAATGGTGAACCCGAATCGAGTAGTCTAGTCTTGCCATGGTCGCACTTAGCCTGATTATCAGCCTGACGCTGCGTGGAGCTTCAGTCTGAAATTGGCTGCAGTGTCGGCGATTACAAGGGGGAGGGGATTCAAATTTCCCTAAACCAATCACAAGAGATCCACGGATCTCTTGTGATCTGCTTACGCTGGAAGAAGTTGCCCCCGGTGACAACTGTACGAGACTGTCCCCTTGAAGTTCCCTCCTTTCACTGCAGCCGCACAGCTGTGCTGATAGAACGTATCATCTACGTCTGGTCCACGTATCCCTACTGCACCGAGCTTTATGCATTTGACATCGACACTCACAGTTGGTCCAAACCCTTCGTTTCAGGGACTGTTCTTGCAGGTTGGAATCCCTTCCAATCAGCCTGTTGAGTCTTGGAGAAGGTCATGTGTAACTATGGAGGATCCCCTAATGACATTTACAAGTTGGACACCGCCACAATGGTCTTGTCCTTGATTAACACGAGAGGCACACCACCACCTCCTTTAACACTCATTCACTCTTCCACCGCCACCATCATTGGGACAAATATGTTGCACATCTCATCAGTGTGTTTGACACAGAGACCAACTGCTGGCTGAGCACACCCTTTGCACATCGTCTTTCAGCAGGACGCTGGGGTAATTTAGCCTTTGCCTACAATGGAGAGCTGTACATATGTGGTGACCGGAACTTGGACCGGGTCTTCATTGATCTGTCAGAAGTCAATCCAGTGACCTCCTGGATGAAGGTTAAGACCAAGGGGAAAGCCCCGGGTTGCACGTCTAGTATGTGCTGTCCCATGGTGGGAGATCGTATCGTCTTCTTCGATGATGATGACCTGTACATCTTAGACATGAGTCCTAGTCTGAAGACGCTATGTAAGCTAGCGGTCATTCAATACGGTCTGGAGCAGTCGGAACTCCCACACATCACCATGTGGGAGCTGGCAGCCATGACTCCAAACAGCAACAACAAACAGTCCACTAAAGAAAATTAAATCAATGCTATAATAAGGCATCTCTGTGTGTCTGTGTTTGTGTCTGTCACACACATTTTGTCCCGGGCGTAACTCGGACAGCGTCCCACCGCTCGGTCTCAAACTGGACATGTAAAACGGAGGGAAGAGGGGTACATGTTAGGAAGGAAGGAGGGAAGAGGAGGGAAGAGGGGTGCATGTTAGGAGGGAAGGAGGGAAGAGGAGGGAAGAGGGGTGCATGTTAGGAGGGAAGGAGGGAAGAGGAGGGAAGAGGGGTACATGTTAGGAAGGAAGGAGGGAAGAGGAGGGAAGAGGGGTGCATGTTAGGAAGGAAGGAGGGAAGAGGAGGGAAGAGGGGTGCATGTTAGGAAGGAAGGAGGGAAGAGGAGGGAAGAGGGGTGCATGTTAGGAGGGAAGGAGGGAAGAGGAGGGAAGAGGGGTGCATGTTAGGAAGGAAGGAGGGAAGAGGAGGGAAGAGGGGTGCATGTTAGGAAGGAAGGAGGGAAGAGGAGGGAAGAGGGGTGCATGTTAGGAGGGAAGGAGGGAAGAGGAGGGAAGAGGGGTGCATGTTAGGAGGGAAGGAGGGAAGAGGAGGGAAGAGGGGTACATGTTAGGAGGGAAGGAGGGAAGAGGAGGGAAGAGGGGTGCATGTTAGGAAGGAAGGAGGGAAGAGGAGGGAAGAGGGGTGCATGTTAGGAAGGAAGGAGGGAAGAGGAGGGAAGAGGGGTGCATGTTAGGAGGGAAGGAGGGAAGAGGAGGGAAGAGGGGTGCATGTTAGGAATGAAGGAGGGAAGAGGAGGGAAGAGGGGTAGATGTTAGGAAGGAAGGAGGGAAGAGGAGGGAAGAGGGGTATATGTTAGGAGGGAAGGAGGGAAGAGGAGGGAAGAGGGGTACATGTTAGGAAGGAAGGAGGGAAGAGGAGGGAAGAGGGGTACATGTTAGGAAGGAAGGAGGGAAGAGGAGGGTGCGTTGACAGAGGACATGCAGGTGGCAGGAGTCACCGAGGAAGACGCAGAAAACAGAACCAGATGGAAACATATGGATCTGCTGTGGCGACCTGATGGGAAATTGTGAATTAGCCGAAAGAAGAAGAAGCAGTATAAATGGAACTACTTGCATCGAGCTGTATATTTGGATAGGGGGCGCTGGCCTTAACAAAAGATAGAGAACCGCTGTCCTATCTTGTCTATGTAATGTAATCTGCTGAGCTCATGTTTTTGCTCTGATTCCACACAAAATGAACTGATAGAGTGAGCCCCATTGAGAGAGAGAGAGAGAGAGAGAGAGAGAGAGAGAGAGAGAGAGAGAGAGAGAGAGAGAGAGAGAGAGAGAGAGAGAGAGAGACGCATGCAGTGACGGAGTAGAGAAGAAAGGAGTGCTCATTAAAAGTCACATGAAAGAGGGTGAGGAGGAGAGGGGAGAAGACAGGTTGACCACTAGAGACTAGAAGGCTAACTAACGACACAGAGAAAAAGAGAGAGAGAGAGAGAGAGAGAGAGAGAGAGAGAGAGAGAGAATAATACAAATTTAAACTAAACCATAAACTTGAAACAAACTAATACAAAAACCACACAGGAACCTAGATATAAGACTGACCAATACACTCCATTAACCTTTCTGTGTACATTTATATTAACCATTATGTACAGAAAGAAAGAAAGAAAGAAAGACATTATTCTAGTTGTGATAAAACGAGGCAGGTGGGAGGGGGGAGAGAGAGAGAAAGGGACAGTTCAGAGAGGAAGGGATGAGAGAGAGGGAGAGAGAGAGAGAGAGAGAGAGTAGACAGAGGGATTCCCCAATGACACATCTCTCTCTCTCTCTCTCTCTCTCTCTCCCACCCTCCCCCTCTCTCACTATTTCCCTTTTTTTCTCTCCCAATAAATCATTTTGACTTCTCCTTAACCAGCCCATTCCCAGCAGGGGGCCAGAAAACCATCTCTTCATCATGTTCTACCTCTCCTCTTCATCACTGGATGGTACAGACCGACCGATGCCTCATCTTTGGGTCCGATGCCGATCCCCATGTTGGAGGGTCCTAGACCACCGATTGCCCACTTTTGGACATGTTTTTTGTAAAAAGATAAAGTGCTTAAGTCCTCAAGATAACCGGATGAAGGTCTAATAGTTGTTGTATTCCCATTCATTCGTTTTCTTGCATTTGAAGACGTGTGCAGGATGTTTTTTCTTTCAGTACGTTGAGGCCCTCGTCTGGTCTTCTACGCACCTGTCGCCTTTGTAAGGTGTGCAGAAAACATGCTTTTTATTTAAAGGTTTCATGATATGCTGGTTTACAAAACATTGAAAGTCTTTATCATGGTCCTTCAAACGTGTATTAAAAGGATTTAACTGAAAAATAGCAAAAATAAAATCCTTTCTGTGGTCTGAAGCCTTTTCAGCTGCGGGTGTTGCTGTTGAGGGATTTTGCCTGTCAATCATCGCCTCTGCTCCGCCCCCCCCCCCCCCCCAAAGGAGAAGGATAGGGGAGGGGCAGGGACAACAAAAACAAGCACACAAAAAATACATTTGATGTCATGAAACCTTTAAAGAAAAGTGCAAAATCTTGAAATGAATTTGAAAAACTATGATTTGATTTGAGTTTGTTGGAAGGTGCTATAAAAATCAGGACACCTCAGCTTCATGGTTAACCATACCGATGTCATAAAATGTTAAGCACTTAACGTTAATGAGCCCCTCAGGGCTCTGCACTAGTGACTTTTCTGTTTTCGCTACACATTAAATATCTTAGCTGAAAATAGCAGATCGACAAGCTTGTTCATCTGCTATTTCCTGCGAAAGGTTTCCCCAGAATTCGGATGCTGCAGGTTTAAGTGGTTAATAATGTCCCATAAATAACGTCCAAACCGATGAATCGGTCGTTTGTCACTTAAGGCAGTGGTTCTCAACCATTGAAAATCTTGAAAGTGTTTGTGCATGGCCCACCGATATGGCCACTTAACACTGTTAAGTGGTCAGATGGGTGGACCACTTGCATTTTCAGTTTATTTTAACATTCATTGTGTTTTCCGGCTTGGATCAATGGAATTAACATAGTATACTTTAAAGCTACACTATGTAATTTCCTTCTTCCACCCCCGATTTGAACCTGGGTCTCCTGCCAACTGTTGAAATTCATGTCACGCCTCACCCAGACACATGGATCTAAATGTCTCAATAGAAGAGCAGGGAGACCAAATACAACCACCCCAATTGTAGGATTTATACTGTATTGACATACTCTACCATACAGATTGGACAAAATAACATTTTATTAATTAATAAAGTGACTTTTTTTCTATCGATTACTGACCCCATGTGTGGTAAAGACAGACACTGCCTTTCCCACTTTACCTTTATAGCCTCACATGTTCCATTATATTTCTCATGATTTAATTATTTTCTGTTCAACATAATGCATTCTTATCAGACTACTTATTTCATGTTGCAGCATATTCACGATTCCCATATGTTACTATTGCAATATATTCACCATGACCTTTGAAACAGATCCCACTTACATTTTCTATCAATATTCATTTCATATTCATTTAATTTTTACAAACAACACAGATACAATTGTTTGTTTCAAACATAACCACTTTATTAATCTCCACAATTTAAAGCTCATCATCATCACCAACAAACAAACACACATACTTGCCATGTCCTCTTCCTGGTCTGAGGATCATTAAAGAGTACCACATGACCACAGTGCTCCTTATATAGAGGGGTATGGTTAGGTAATTGGGGCATACCACTGGCCAGGGGCCGGGAGTGTGTATTTCTCTGTGTACTATATATTCTAGAGGAAAAGAGTTGTGTTGCTAAAAACATGATTAACACTTACCTTTTGGATGATAATGATTTCTGTAAAGTTTGGGAAATGTTTTCTTTGTTGATTTCTCTAGTACTGTATAGGTGAATGTGTTGAGGTAACCTGTCCTTTAGGACAGATGGCTGAGGGCACTAGGTAGAGGCCATGCAGGTAGATTATATGAGTCAGTCTTGTCTCAGGCACAGGAGAGGGAAGTCATGGGCACAATGTTGTGGAGAAGCTCTGCCCTTTAACGCAGACTGTCAGCGTATTCGCTAGACTGTGTTTGTTTGAAAAGCATGTAAGTTTATTGTTTTGCATTTTTTTGAATTACATTTTTTTTTAAACTATTTTTGTGCACCTATTGGAAAATAAATCCGGATTATTAAAACATTTGGTTTGTCATTCTGTCCACCTAGCCCTCATCAGAAAGAACTCCTTTACACCATGGAGGCTTTTCTTTTTTAATGTCACATTCCTAAGCCAATAACTTGATGACCAGCTGCGGTTCCGGTAGGAGACACAAAGGAGGCTCTTTGTGTCTCCTATTTAACGCTATCACAAATAACTCAGTTTTCAAGGTTTTAAATGAAGAAATGCCATGTTTTTTCTTTTTTTTACATTAATTGTTTAATATTAATGTTATATTATCATTCAAATCTTAGTGTTTTGCCAATTAATTAGCGAGTGTGAAATCAGAAAATGATCCGGCCAATCGGTGACTGCGTTTCAACTGCTGTCCGTACAACAGTGAAAGGCATCAAAATCATGTTCTGATTTCTCATACTCTCTCCCTATGGACCGAAGTCCAGACTGATACCGGGGAGGAACGTGTGAGTGAATCCACGTTATCAGTCTGGCCAATGCCAGGCTACCACTATATATATATATATACCCTATAGCAGGGGTCTTCAATGTTTTCAGGCCAAGGACCCCCTTAGCTGAGAGAGAGATGAAGCAGGGACCCCCACTACATACTGTGTAAAATGATGTTGCAGATTCAACTTTTTTTTCATCCATTTCATAGATAATTGGATTCGTGTTAATGTGTATTTTAAGATAGTTAACCTGTAAACCCTCAATATTTAGTCAACTTGACCGTTGGCTCTGTACTTGGTCTGCTCTTTTTCCCTCTACACCGACTCTCAGAAAATAGCAGATCTACAAGCTCACAACGCCTCGCAGCGAAAATCTGCTATTTTCAGCAAATGGTCCCCGCCACACACAGATTTGGTGGATCCCCTGCAGTAACTCTGAGGACCCCCTAGGGGTCCCGGACCCCCTGTTGAAGACCCCTGCCCTATAGTCTGAGCCTGCCAGTGCAGGGGCCCAGCCCCGCATGTTGAGTCACTATACTCTGCGGTGTTCACACTGAAAGTGAATGAAAAAACCTTCACTGTCGGAACATAAGAGTAAAAATAAAACACATTTCGCTGTCAAGTTGGCTGAGGTGGGGAATTCTCCCAGCATGCCTCGGGGCGCGCTGCGCGCTCATATTGGTTATTGTTCTATTGTTGCGTTTATTATCCCATTCAATCCGGGAACGAGTCATGTGTCATTTTAGATTTGAGCTATAACCATTGTTTTATACTTTGGGCTGTTTAAAAATAGCAGATATACAAGCTTGTAGATCTGCTATTTTTGAAAAATCTGGAACATTTGTGCAAACCTTTGAATACATATATTTTAAACAACATTTTTAACTCAAATCTTTGCTTCTGGAGATCCCTGGATCAAAAATATTTGACAAAAATGTTCACTTTAAAAAATATATATATTCAAATGTTATGCACAAATCTTCACAATTTAAAAAAAATAGCAGATCTACAAGCTCGTAGCGCGCCACTCGCTGGCGCGCTACGAGCTTGTAGATCTGCTATTTTTGAATAGCCAAAGTATAAAATAATGGTTAGAGTGGTTGAAATCTAAAATGACAGAAGGCTTTCCCGGTCTCGATGGGTTATTTGCCATGGGGAAATGTGTTGCTGTTATATATGTGGTGTAATGTTACATTCTTTGGTTCAGCATTTATGTTCTATGTGTGTTCTGGGGGTCGTTTGAGTGAATCCTCCTCCCCCCCCCCCCCCCCCTCCACCCTGTTCTGTGTGTAAGTTGGTTTGCTGTTTGTGTTTGACAGTCACAATGACAAATGTTCCTATAGAGGAAAGCTGCCCAGCCGTGCTTCTAAACAAAAGACAAGCTAGAAATCTGTGGTGGGAAAAAGTATGCAGTACCAGTGGTGTAAGGTTACTAAGTACATATACTCAAGTACTGTACTTAAAAGTGACTGATGGAGTTTAAACTATATGTTTTGTGGACCAGATTGATATGATCTAGAAATATCGATCTAACCAGTCAAATTAATCTAGTGATGTCTTTTTGGGCCTGTACTTCAGTCTTGTAAACATGCCTTTTGTAACTCTACTATACTTTCTCTACCAAGGCCATGTTGCTGACTCCATATTTGCTATCTGGTGCCGGCTCCATATGTTTCCAATCAGTAAAAACTTGTCTTGGTCAACGCTTTGTGATTTAATGTCCTAATGTCCTAATGACCTGTACGATGACCTATATCTCTGTATGACCTGACATCGTCACTAATTTACTCTGTCAGCTGTCACCCTGTCACAGATAAACCTGCCACATGTCCTATGATATCGAAGGAATAACTTGTTTATGGAACCATAAGTTGAACACAAGGATACTATAAGATGAACAACATCTTATTATGATGACACCCTGATGCCTGACAGCTCATCAGATATGATCTGACGTCTGAGGGTCTTAACCAATCATTAGGATCCACCTCATATCTGATGTCCGGACTCCAACTTGTGTATATATACTATTTCCTGTATTTGTAACGTTAGTGTGTGTGATTGTTATTCTTGTCTGTAACTTGTACTGTCTCCGTGTGCACGCTCGGGCAATACAGACTGATCATTTTGGACGTACCGGTGTCTGACTATCATTTCTTTGGGTGTTGACTGGACGGGTATTGGGGGGTCTTAGTACTAAACCCATCTTTTTCCATCTAATTATAAAGTTAAATTAAATAACTTTATCAGTGACACTATGTAACTTTGTCTTAATGAATAAAATTTAATTTTGTCCACTCTGTATGACAGAGTATGTTAATACAATATAACTTATACAATTGGGGTGGTTGTATTTTGTCTCCCTGCCTCTTCTATTGAGACATTTAGATCGTGTCAAAGGTCATGTCTCACCTAGACACAGGAGCTGCCACGCATTTTGACCTGATGGTCAAGAATGAATTTATCCCCTGAGCAAGCAGGCAGGCTCTATTAGCTCAATGGTACAAATGTCAGCACTTCTTGGACAGGAAACCCGGGTTCAAATCTGGGGTAGAAGAGGAACGTTACTTAGTGCTTTTACTTCTACTCCACTACATCTCAGAGGCAAATATCGTACTTTTACTCCACTACAATTATTTGAAATCTTTAGTTAGTGGTTACTTTCTAGATTTTGATTGTTATTACAAAACGTACATTAACCACTTCAGCCCTATATATATATATATATATATATTACATTACTATTTAAAAAGAGCAGATCTAGAAGCTCACAACGCGTCGCTTTTACTCAAGTACATTTTTAATACCAGACTTTTACTTGTACCAGAGTATTTTTACATTGTGCTATTGATACTTTTACTTCAGTAAAATATGCAAGTACTACTTCTACCACTGTACTGTATGGTGGGCGGACGATGGACGGACGGACGGACAGACGCACGATGGACGCATGCACGGACGGACGGACGCACGGACGCACGGACGCACGGACAACGTGGAAACATAACGATGCGTCTAGCTTCCAGCTAAACACAGGAATAAAACAAGTCATTCGTGGAAGCAAAATGTCAAACTGAAACACGAGGCGTATGAAAATAAAATAATAACCTCAAAACAAACTCAAAGGGTCAGGACACCCCCCCTTCATTTATAGTATCAGAATTCAGTAATTAACAGTAAAGACAAATTGAACGATGGAGAAACCCATCAGACGCCCGCAGAATTTAAATAAGGACAAAGGTTTTGCCTAATTACCTCTAAATATAATGAATAAACCATACGTATTAATCACATTACCATCTGCCTATGTTGAGAGGAGAGGGTTTTTCTGTGTGGGCCAGTGGTGGACAGTAACTAAGTACATTTACTTGAGTACTCTACTTAAAGTGCAAGGACACTTTGGTAGAGGTTTAGGTTGTGTATTTACCTTGTTATGATGTAACTAGTCCTGTAGCGACATATCTCTCCATTGTGCAGTTGATTAGACATTTATAATCCAAAAATGTCGTCTCTTTGACTTCCATTGTATGATGAAACAGCTGGTCTCAAAGTAACTCTTTTAGCAAATAACGAACGCAAACCAAACTGATTCTGACAATATATAACACCACAAAAACACCCGCTGGATTAGTTTCAAAGAAAATGTACATTTTAGTATTTGAATATCCAGATCCAGATCCACGGATCCATTCCAGGACTACTTCCTTCCTTCTTCCAGAGAAAATACCAAAATGTGTTTTTTTTTGTGGTACTTGAGTATAGTTCCATCTCTGGTGTGGGCCACCTGCCTGGTCTGTAGACAGCAGTGGTGGAAAAAGTACTCAGATATTTTACTTAAGTAAAAAGTATCAATACTGCAATGTAGAAATACTAGTAAGTAAAAGTCCGGAATTCAGAATGTTACTTGAGTAAAAGTACAAAAGTATTGGCATCAAAATATACTAAAAGTACAAAAATGTTTGAAAATAGCCGATCCAAAAGCTCACAACGCGTTGCGACACGTTGTGAGCTTGTAGATCGGCTTTTTTTTTCAAATAGCCTATAGGTATACCATAGGTATAAAATAGGGCTAAAGTGGTTAATGTATGTTCTATGATGTAATACTTTATATCTGCAAAGTAACTAGTAACTAAAGTTTTCAAATAGTTGTAGTGGAGTAAAAGTACAATATTTGCCTCTGAGAACGTGAGATTTAGTGGAGTAGAAGTAAAAGTACTGAAGATAGGAAATACTCCAGTAAAGTAAAAAAACCTCACCTTAAGTACAGTACTTGAGTAAATGTACTTAGTTAACACCACTGGTATTTACTTGAGTATAGTTCCATCTCTGGTGTGGGCCACCTGCCTGGTCTGTAGCCAGTAGTTTTGACTGCATGCGCCTGCCCCCCCTTGTCTCTGTGTGATAATGTAAACATTATAGTGTTGTGTTGTGAGTTGCACCATGTTCACGCTACACTGGATGCATTCTGTGTTCCAGAGAGTCCTGGACGCTGTTGCAGCTGCATGGCCTCATGGGGTCATTTCACTGATGAGGCCTGGATTCAATCTATGGAAGCAAAGCCATAGTTGCTGTCGGGTAGAAACCAAAACTGCTACTTTTAAGAAAATGGGAGCTAGGGGAAAAAAAAAACCTGTGTTTCAATGGATCCAATGTAGCTGTTATTTAGTCACATAAGCTGTTGCTAATAATGCTAATAAATATTTTTTTAAACCCGCAGACAGACTCAACCGCGTTCACAAAATTCAGAAATAGCAAAAAATTGCTGATCTACAAGCTCACAGCACGTCACATTGCGGCGTGTTGTGAGCTTGCAGATCGTCTGATAGCTTTAATTTTCCCTAGTAAATACCGGTCCATATCTATCGGTCAGATGTGAATTAATTAGATCAATAAACGGAGGAAGGAAGCGTGTTATAATAGTATTTGGGTTTATTCTAGAGAAGAGATCTTACAAGCGTCGGAAAAGCATGGTTCCAGATATATTTCTTCTGACGTTAAAACAGAGATATAACGTGGCGTACCGCCTTTCGTCATCGCGTCAGCCGTCAGTTGTCTCGACTGACTCCGTTTCCTGGGCAATTTATGCACAATGTTTATAACAACAAATCTGTGTGGCAACGAGGTTAGCCTGCTATCTAATATTGTTGACATACCAAAGGAGCCCATCAGACCAAAACAACGTTTCAGGCTGCCAGGCACTCACACTTTTAACCATATTAACACATACAAATGGAAAATGGTACACTTTAGATCCATCAGAAAATGGTACAAAATGAGACCCATCATCGTCTATTTCTACCACGATGTCGATGCGTTAATTTAGGCTACACAAAACAAAAGAAAAACATGAAAAAGTTGAACTATGGCGATACAAGGTTTCTGCCCTACAGCCACGGAACGTCATGAGACAAAGAGTGTGAGTGTTGCTGTGCAGCATGGGGTAAATTTGACCTCGCGTGCCTCCATCAGTCTGCAAAGTGTTCTCCATGGCCACACCAGCCTGTACAGTATGTAGGTCCATAACACACTGCACACATTATTATGACATGTGTGGATATACACTACATAATGCAACTTCTCCTTCACTTTCACTTCACAAGTTTACAGGTGTAAAAGTGTGTGTGAAATTCTTTAGTGTGGGGGTCTCCACCGTTTTTCAGGCCAAGGACCCCCTAGCTGAGAGAGAGATGAAACAGGGACCCCCTCTATATTGTACAAATTCTGTTTCAGATTAAGCTTTTTTTTTTGTCTGCTATTTTTTCCCTCTTTGCCAAAAATAGCCGATCTACAAGCTCTCAACGCCTCGCAGCACGAGGCGTTGTGAGCTTGTAGATCTGCTATTTTTGGCTAAAGTTCTCCTCAGAAAAGGGATGCTAGGGTTCAAGTTGTTAATGTAAAAAAATTAATCATATCACACAAAGATTTGGACCCCCTGTTGAAGACCCCTGCTTTAGAGCATGCCACCCACAGAACTGCTTACTGTTGTTGTACAGTAGATGGACGGACGGGCGGACGGGCGGGCGGACGGTCATTTTTAAATCATTCAGGGTCCCCCGGGGGGCCACAGGCACACGGTTGCTCCAATCTTCACCAAACAAGGCACAATTGCTGTTCAGGGATCTGCCATGACAGTAGACACACCTAAAAACCTAA
>NC_137605.1:4613150-4623375 GCF_963280865.1 Gymnoscopelus braueri
ACACACACACACACACACACACACACACACACACACACACACACACACACACACACACACACACACACACACACACACACACACACACACACAAACACACAGTCCCTTGTCTTACTCAGAATAGCATGTCTTCTGCTGTAAAATATTATAACTGCACTTTTTTAAAACTTTACAACTTTATGACGTATTTACGTTTGAAGTTTTTTTTCTCCACTTCTCAAGATGGAGACGACGTGTGTGTGTGTGTGTGTGTGTGTGTGTGTGTGTGTGTGTGTGTGTGTGTGTGTGTGTGTGTGTGTGTGTGTGTGTGTGTGTGTGTGTGTGTGTGTGTGTGTGTGTGTGTGTGTGTGTGTGCTTGTTTTACTATACTTGCGAGGGCCATATGAGAGACATGTTATGGCTCCACAATTACATTAGTATAGTAGTAAGGATACACAGAAAATGCCATCATGCATAATGGTCCTTTTTTTAGGCCTAGGCTACACGTATATGGATCTTTTACTAAACGGATATTTTAGTCCTCCGTTTTTAAAAAGAATCCCTGGCCACATGACAAAGATTTAAATAAATCCCTGTCCACACGTAGACGCAGAAACGCATTGATCAGCTGCAAGTTTCAATTTTATATCAGATTTTATATCTACATTTATTTTATATATGAGGGGCCAAATACATATAGCCTATACATATTTTTAATCACATGTTAAGGCCCAATACTGCAATAGCTGCATTATTTTAATAGCATCACCACTGAGCATACGTTGAACATAAACGAAAACAACATTATTAGGGCGCAGCTGCAGCGCAAACAGTAGCCATGGTTCACATGACGTTGAGTCCTTGGTTTATAGTGGTGTTTTTTTACATTACCAACTCTCACATGTACATAAACGTTCAGATTTCAAATATAAAGTGCTTACCCCTGAGCCACGGATGTTACAATGTGATCCGGACCGCGATAAGTACCCGTATCTCCCGTATTGTTCAATAAAAAGCATTTTAATCCCATCGCCGGACATTTTCTTTTCTTTTTTTCCTTTTTTTTTGTAATGTATCGGAGTGCAATACACCCCCCAACCATTAGTGTCGCATGGTTGAAAGCGTCTGAGAAAATTTTGAGAAAATGGCCGGCGATCGGATTAAAATGCCACAATACGGGAGATACGGGTACTTATCGCGGTCCGGATCGCCTTGTAACGTCCGTGGCTCAGGGGTAAGCACTTTATATTTGAAATCTGAACGTTTATGTACATGTGTGAGTTGGCAATGTAAAAAAAAATCAAACACCACCATAAAGCAGGGACTCTAAGCACCATGACTGTCACGGTATGACAGTCATGTTTCAGGGCTACGCAAACAGTAGCTCCGACGGAACCTCTCCCTCCGCTGTATAGTTCCGAGATGAGCTATACAGCGGAGGGAGAGGTTCCGTAGGGGCTACGCAAACAGATGAGTTTTACTTCATCAATTCATTCCATCATCCCAAAACTCCCCGCCCCACGCACCTTTTGAGCGGGCCACCCGCGGCCGCTCCATGGTCGCTGGATTTTGACCCGGGGCGATTGTGTTTTAGGACGACAGACCCCACATTCAACCCGTGTGCGTGCCGTGTGCGCTACTCGGCGCAGAGAAAGAGGGTTTTCGTCACACAGTGAATGAGCTACTTTTCCCACCACTGTCTTATTATTAATTATGACATTATTTTGCCATAAATGAGCGTGCCTTGTTTCATAGACTGTAAGTGTTGCTCTCTCTCTCTCTCTCTTCATTTATTATTATAATGACCATGGGTCTGGTGTTTATGTATCATTATATTATTTATTATTATAATGACCATGTGCGAATGCGCGATGACGTCATCGTTTCTCAAAATCTCCGGATTACATGTCCACACAGATCCACTGAAACGCATGTTTTGGAAAACCTTCACTTATTTATCCGTTTACAAAAATATCCGTTTTAGCGGCCAAAAACACCGTTTGCGTGTGGCTGAAAGGCCCAAACGCACACAAAAATGTGCGTTTAGAAAAAGATCCATATACGTGTAGCCTAGGCCTTTGACTTTCTGGTTCAGATTTTAGTCGCTCCTTACATGCAGATCGCTGCAAGATGGAATTATCGATATATATATAAGCAAGGCAGCAGTTTAAAATCTTGAACATTTTTGCAAATCTTTGAATATATATTTTTTAAAGCGAACATTTGGACAAATATTGTGTTCCAGGGACCTCCCCAGAAGTAAAGATTTGAGTTACAAATGTTCGCTTTAAAAAATATATATTCAAAGATTTGCAAAAAAAATCACGATATTTCAAAAATAGCAGATCTACAAGCTCCTAGCATGGCACTCGGTGCCGCGCTATGAGCAGAGATGCGTCCCCGGATTGAATGGGTTAATGACATAATCCATTGCTTCTCAAAGTGGGGTCCGGGGACCCCCAGGGGTCCTTGGGCTGGGGTGGTTCCAGGGGGTCCCCAGCAAAATTAGTTAATTTAGCGTCACACTCATTTTAACCACTTTAACCATATTTGATATTTTGGCTTTTGAAAAATAGCAGCTATGGCCCACAAGCTCACAGCTTGTATATCTGCTATTTTTGGGAAAAATAGTGTCTAATCTAATCTTCTAAAGTGAACATTTTTAACTCAAATCTTTGCTTCTGTTGGTCCCTGGCACAACATCATTTCAGATGGGGGGGTCCGTGGCCAAATACATATCATGTTGGGGGTCCTTGACATGAAAAGGTTTGAGAAACACTGACATAATCAGTACATGGGATCGCCTTGTAGTCACATAAGGCGCTTTTTAGAATACAAGAACTATATGAACTGTGCCGTGCCATGAAACACATTTCACAGGTTCTGTTTTTATTTAATTTTTTATCTTAATAATACAAAAACGTTTTTATAATTTTGTGTAATTAATTATTGTATTTTTTATTATAATATATATATATTATAATTATTTGTTTCCATGCACTACGGCTCCGTTAATAATGAATGAATGAATGTCTTTATTGCAGACTCATGGGCCAAAAACCTACAATTACATACAACAAGGAACATGAATAAAAAAAACAACAACAGTCCAAACGAACATGTTAGACGGGCCGTTTGGGACAGTTATAAATACAGGCTTTTAAGCCAATCGTCTCGTAAGGCTAGAGGAGTATCTAGTGCAGCTCTTCACAGGGTTACTTACACTGACAATGATGCTATTGTCAATGGATAAGGTTCTCTCATTTTATCAACCCTTTTCTGGAAAATGGGGTCCAAATCCTGAGAGCGTTGACAACCACTTAAACCCCATATATGGGTAGCCGGAGACCCTCAGGACTCAATACTAGTGTCTTTTCTGTTATTGTGGGGAAAGCTTCAGCTGAAAAAAGCAGATCGACAAGCTCACAACGCGACGCAGCGCGTCGCGTTGTGAGCTTGTCGATCTGCTTTTTTCAGCGAAAACTTTCCCCACAATACCGATGCTCATGCTTCCGGCCTTGGATCAATGGGAACTAACACTGTATACTTTAATGTATTATTTATTGGTTTCACAATTTATAGATTTAGATTTATTTATCTAAGATTTATTTATTTTTGTTACATATTGTTGCTGTCGGGCAGAACCGTTTTAAACATATGAGTTTTCCACCCGACGGAGACGATATTTGTTTTTAATATTAATGATACATTATCATTAAAGTCGTAGTGTTGAGAACCAGTGAAGTAGATCAGTGGTTCCCAAACTTTAGAAATAATAATAATTAAAAACAAATATGAAACAAAAAATAAAGCGGTATTCACTCGCGACCCATAAAAAATGTATCCATGACCCAAACGTGGGTCCCGACCCACTGTTTAAGAACCAGAGAAATAGAACATGAATACACAAGTCAACACAACGCTGAATGGACAGCTACACAGTGTGACATCATGCTATTGGCCCGCTGAATGGACAGCTACACAGTGTGGCATCATGCTATTGGCCCGCTGAATGGACAGCTACACAGTGTGACATCATGCTATTGTTTGTAAATGAAGTGCTGCTGATGTGAAAGCACTCAGGCATGGCTCAAAGTCATTTAGAGGAAAACGTGGCTTTTATATTGTTGCGGAAACCTTATATCTCTGTATTTCTTTCCTATATATTTTTTTTTATTGAGTTTTGCATATACGACAAAATATACGGCAAAAGTTGCTGGCAATGTTCTTTTTTTTCGGGACAATATTTTCACATCCTAAATTAAAATTGCCTAGAGGGTGGGTGTGTGGACGTCACAAACGAAACACGCAGACTTGCCAGGAGCACCGTTTCTCTGAACTTGGCACCAACACTGGTCAGGGCTCTGCCATCACAATAGCCACACCATTGCTCCGCCCCCTCTGTGTTCCCATTGGCTGGGGTTTAAACAGCCATAACTCCAGTTCCCAGCATGCTAACCTAGCAGTAGCAGCCACAGAGGCAGGTTGGAATGGGGTTTCGTGCTGTATTTCAATGTGACTTTTTTTGGTATGCGTTAACATTGAATCACCCAAAGGAGTGGCTGATTAGCGGCCTACCAGAGCCTCCTGGTAGGCCAGGACAATCAATTGCAACGATGCGTAACGTTGCTGTTCGGCAGAAAACCTCTTATCTCCATATTTTGACTTTTTGTGTTTTTTTTTGGTAAATTAACGCCCTACTTGATCATACTACAGAGTCACACAAAAGTATCGAAATTAGCAGATCTACAAGCTTGAAGTTTGTAGATCTGCTACTTTTTGCTATTTTTGTATTTGAATCCTGAAATGTAACAGTTTTGGACATAGAGACAGAGACGATAACCATCAACAATGCACGTGTGAACGTAGAGCACAGAGTGCCTCAGAGTGTCTGACCAATCATCAAGCCCGATGGCCATCATGAGATCAGTAATACTAAAAGACGTCCCTGAGCACAGATTAAAGACAATTATATCGTCTCTGTCGGGTGGAAACCTCAAATGTCCAAACATTTTCAGGATTTAAATTAAAAAAATGTAAACGAGACGCTTTTCGAGCTTGTAGATCTGCTACATTCGATGCTCTTGCAACAATCAAGTAGGACAGCGACAGCGACAAAATAAAAGAACACTCCATTAAGGATACAACACATTGTGTTTGGCACATCGGCTATTTTTGGCAAAGAGATTTGGTGCAGACTTAATAAAAGCCCTCCATGTACAGAGACAACTCCGGTCCAGTTTACCAAGGCTAGAGGGCTGGTTAAGCATCATTTTAACATGATGGAACAGGGCTGGCAGGCTGTTTAAAAGAAATGACCCTTTGCTGTAGGGAAACCATGTTTCACATGTGGAACGGACAGAGCCCACATGATTGAAACCACAAGCAGACAGTTATTGATACCTGCCAATAGTTTGTTATAATTAGTTATTGATTTAGGCAAACACGTCACTCCAAGGCTGGGCTCCTTCTGTCTTCTTCCAGAGTGGATTTTAATGTCCTTCTACTTGTCTGTCTGTCTATTTATTTATATGTATGTATGTATGTATGTATGTATGTATGTATGTATGTATGTATGTATGTATGTATGTATGTATGTATGTATGTATGTATGTATGTATGTATGTATGTATGTATGTATGTATGTATGTATGTATGTAAGTATGTATGTATGTGTGTGTGTGTGTGTGTGTGTGTGTGTGTGTGTGTGTGTGTGTGTGTGTGTGTGTGTGTGTGTGTGTGTATGTGCACGCACGCACGCACGCACACGCACGCACGCACGCACGCACGCACGCACGCACGCACGCACGCACACACACTAGAGATGCGCGGATCGCGGTTTTAGCCGCGGTTGCCGCAGTTAACCGCAGTTTGGGTGGATTTGGGTCAATCAAATATAATTATTAATTCATATTGGATAAACCGCGGGTGAAATAATGCGGGAATTAAATTAATGATATCAATCTATAGGCCTATAATAGCTTTTAAAAAGCACTAAATTTCACCGTGTGTGCGTTTGTAGTATTTTAATATTACGTCATTTTACACCAGGCACAAAATAGCCGCTCACGACATGTTGCTTTGCAGGCAGCCAGTGTTGCCTATGTTGCCAGGTTGCGAGAGAAATAAGTAGCCAGGTCTATGAAAACAAGCCCAAAACAAGTGCCAAACAAGCCCAAAAGTCGCAACACAGAGCATTGTTTTTGCTCTGTGTTTTGTTTTCACTTTTTCTTTCTTTTTCTGTAAAGCACTTTGAGCTGCATTTATGTCATGAAAGGTACTATATAAATAAAGTTTATTATATTAAAAGTCGCTTATAAAAAGCTTATAAAAAGCCGACATGGCAACAAAGTGGTTGAAAGCGAAAGTAACTTAATGAAGACGTGGGCTTGTTGTTACCATGGTTGTGGATTGTATACGTCACTGCATCGCGACAGTGGTGAGTAACACTGTTTATAAGAAAACTAACGTCAGGAAAATAACAATTATTTGGTGCGGTTGGTGCGGATCTATAAATAGGATGATATAAGTACCGCGGGTGGATGGCGGATGGATAATGAACTTGTTAACGCGGATTTGGGTGACAAAAAAACCCATCCGCGCATCTCTAACACACACGCACGCACGCACGCACGCACGCACGCACGCACGCACGCACGCACGCACGCACGCACGCACGCACGCACGCACGCACGCACGCACGCACGCACGTACGTACGTACGTACGTACGTACGTACGTATGTATGTATGTATGTATGTATGTATGTATTTATTTATTTATTTTAACCTTTATCTAACCAGGCAAGTCATTATAAGAACAAATTCTTATTTACGAAGTTGGTCTGTCAAGAAGTAAAACATCAGATTACAAACATGGAATGCAAACAAAACAATTATTATAAACCTTAGAAACAAGTATTATGGGTCTAACACACTGCAACATTTCTCCAACCGGTTGTCCAACATTGTGTCTTTAAAAGCTGACTCAGGGGTAAAGAAAAGTCACGTTTTGTCAAATAACTTTTACTCCCAATTTAATTTGTCTATCAACTTCACCTACTGCTATTGTACCCTATACTGACTCACCTGCCAGTGAGGAGAATGTAGCACATACATGGGCCACATGCGGCCCCCACCTTACCTCAATGCGGCCCGCAGGTTAATATGGGAACACTGATATATTATTGATCTCAGCTGTTACTATTCCAAACATGCAAACATGACCCGCTTTGATTACTTCAGTCTATATTAGTAGCTTAATGACTAGTATTACAATTATATTGTCTTTTTTATGTCCAATGTATTTGTATTTAAGTTCATATAAGGTTAACATAATGTATAACTAAATGCATTTGAAATAAAATAAAAATGTTACTTTTCAGGATTCCAATTCAAAAATAGCAAAAATAAAAGCAGATCTACAAGCTCAAAAAGAGCTTGTAGATCGGCTATTTTTGCTACTTTTGTGTGACATAGAATGGCGAAAAAAGTTAAAATACGGAGAGACAGTGTATGCAATGTGTCCCTCGATCTGGAGTGAGTGTGGAAATATAGTGAACCTCTCCATCATCAAAGTTTCCCACCCCTGATGTAGCACCTCCGTCCTACCCCTCCCATTCAGCGCTCCCTGCTGACACCCCAGACCCTAGGAGTAGGCTACGTGCGGTGACAAAGACCACCCTCCCCATCCCGGCGTCCCCCCCCCGAACATGGACAATTGTGCCCTTGTGCCCCCCGAGCCGTCCTAAAACAAATGGTGCTTGTGCAAAATCTTTGAATCTATATATATTTTTTAAGACGACATTTTTAACTCAAATCTTTGCTTCTGGGGGATTCTACAATTGTCCTCTAAATACTAACAGTTTTTTGAAAAAAAAATGATGTTGCTATAATATGCTATTTAATATCAACTTTTTTCATGTCAGGGACCACCCAAAACTATATGTATTTGGCCGCGGTCCCCCATCTCAAAATATGTAGTTCCAGGGACCCCCCCAGAAGCAAAGATTTGAGTTAAAAATGTTTAATTTTCAATTTTTCAAAAATAGCAGATCTACTAGCTCTACTAACAAAGAGCTTGTAGATCTGTTGTTTTTGAATAGCCAAAGAAATCTAAAAATGACAGATGCGTTCCCGGTCATAATGGGTTAATGTTCCTAAAACAAATGGTGCCATGCCTCTGGGAGGTCGTTCCAGAATGATGACGAAGCGAACGCTGGTATATATTTTTTTTAAACCTTCAGAAGAGCGGGGTTAGCAGAGCGGGGTTAGCAGAGCGGGTGTTTGTGCGCACCGCAGAAAAATCACACAAGGCCAAGAGCCTTGTAGAACAGTCGTTCTCCCCCCCCCCCCCCCCCCCAAATAATCATATTTTGACAAGCACTTGGAATTGTAGGAGTTGAGGCATTACATTTACTGGGTTCCACAGATAAATGTCGTGAAAATAGCTGATCTACATGCTCACAACGCCTTGTGAGCATTGGCTATTTTCAAAATGTTTGCCTCTTTCTTATATTATTTGACAATTTGGACAATGTTTGACCAGTTTTTATAATATAGCTGGTTGATTACTTTTGACGCAGTAATGGTCTTATTTCAATTAATTTCGTGTGGAAAAGGTCCATTGTCACTTTAGAAATGTGCAGATACCCTGTATAGAATACGGTATGTTGGTTTGTTTACTGTTGAGAGAGAAAACTGGGGGACCCCCCTAAAATAATTTGGGACCCATAGGTTGAGAACCACTGTATGTAGACCAATGGTTCTCATTGTGAGCTTGTAGACCGGCTGTTTTCAAATAGACAATGTATATAGGGTTTAAGAAGTTGTTAAACTGATTTCGCTGGGGACCCCCTGGAACCCCCTCAAGGACCCCCGGGGGGTACCCGCCCCCCCCCCGGACCCCACTCTGAGAACCTCAGAGTCGTATATGAGCAGGAACCAATGCATATTACGACGGCTGTGTAAAAAATGGCCAGTTTACAGAGGAGAACAGAGAGCGGTGGTATAAAGTGTAAAGCTCTCGGCCCACATCACAGACTCCCTGCTGTTTAATGTTCCTTTCAATGGATCCTCTACTGCAGGCTAGCAGGCAGTGGTGGAAAGTAACTAAGTACATTTACTTAAGTACTTTACTTAAGTCAAATTTTTAGGCTTTTTTGCACTTTACTTGAGTATTTCCAATTTCCAATGCTTTTACTTCTACTCCACTACATCTCAGAGGCAGATATTGTACTTTTACTCCACTGCAATTATTTGAAAACTTTAGTTACTAGTTACTTTTCAGATATGAATTATGATAACATGAAACGTACCATTTTAGGCCTATTCTATACATATGCTAACAAAAATGTTCATATGAGCTTGTAGATCTGCTATTTTCAAATATTTTAGTAATTTTACTTTTGGTACTTTAAGTACATGTTGATGCCAATACTTTTGTACTTTTACTCAAGTAAATGTTTAAGTCTGGACATTTACTTGTAACAGAGTATTTCTATATTGCAGTATTGGTATTTTTACTTAAGTCAAAAAATGTAGTACTTTTTCCACCACTGCTCGCAAAAACGTTACTTTTCATGAAATGGGGGGAAAAAATAATCTGTGTTCAGATAGATCCAACGCAGTTATATGTAGTTTGTGTTAATTTCCATTGGTTCATATTTATAAAACCCACAGACTTTTTCACAGAGCGTTTTAGGTGGGCGTCATTATAGGTGAAACATTTTCATCTTCACATTTTCCAACATATTTTCTCTACTTTTTGTGTGACACTGTCGTAACAAAATATAGATGCAAGGTTTCTGCCACACAGCGCCTTACCTAAAGATATCGGAGAAGGCTGTTTAAAAAAAAATAACGAAAACATTTTAATCTAGGCTTTCTATTGCACCGTTTATGAGGCATTTTTATTCCATTTTATTTTCCATTTAACAGCATGTCTTTAAGAATTGAGTTGTAATCTTTTCAAGGTTGTTTTCTTCATTTTAATCTCTTTCCAGAAAAAACAAATTAAAGAAAAAAAAAATGTTTTTAAGTCAAAGCACATTGAGCTGCGTGCTTTTTATGAAAGGGTATACCATTTCTATGTATTATTAGAATTGGTATTATTATTAGTATTAGTAGCAGCAGCAGTAGTAGTGTATGGATAAAAGTTCAATTCAGTTCAGTTTTTACTTATTTATAGCGCAACATCACCCACAGGGCCTCTGTGCACTTCACAACCAGTGTTGCCAGATTCTGTGA
>NC_137605.1:4623575-4626075 GCF_963280865.1 Gymnoscopelus braueri
GTCTGCTCTCAGTGTTTTTCTATTAGAGGAAACAGACAAAGCCGCTCAAGATCGGACTGGTTCTGACCTCTGGTCCTCTGGGACCTCTAGTACTGCTGGTTTATGTCCTACCAGGACCTCTAGTACTGCTGGTTTATGTCCTACCAGGACCTCTAGGACCTCTAGTACTGCTGGTTTATGTCCTACCAGGACCTCTAGTACTGCTGGTTTTATGTCCTACCAGGACCTCTAGTACTGCTGGGTTCATGTCCTACCAGGACCTCTAGTACAGCTGGTTTTATGTCCTTCCAGGACCTCTAGTACTGCTGGGTTTATGTCCTACCAGGACCTCTAGTACTGCTGGGTTTATGTCCTACCAGGACCTCTAGTACTGCTGGGTTTATGTCCTACCAGGACCTCTAGTACTGCTGGGTTTATGTCCTACCAGGACCTCTAGTACTGCTGGGTTTATGTCCTACCATGACCTCTAGTACTGCTGGTTTATATCCTACCAGGACCTCTAGTACTGCTGGTTTTATGTCCTACCATGACCTCTAGTACAGCTGGTTTTATGTCCTACCAGGACCTCTAGTACAGCTGGGTTTATATCCTACCAGGACCTCTAGTACTGCTGGTTTTATGTCCTACCAGGACCTCTAGTACTGCTGGGTTTATGTCCTACCATGACCTCTAGTACTGCTGGTGTTCTATCCTAGGACCTCTAGAACTGCTGGGTTTATGTCCTACCAGGACCTCTAGTACTGCTGGTGTTCTATCCTAGGACCCCTAGTACTGCTGGGTTTATGTCCTACCAGGACCTCTAGTACTGCTGGGTTTATGTCCTACCAGGACCTCTAGAACTGCTGGTTCACTTTTCATAATAAAACAGAATACTGCTGCAGACTAGTACTTATTCCTCCAATAAATAAAAACATTCTCAAACAAATGGCGCCGTCCTCTCAAAAGGGGTTCAAGGTGAAGAACAGCCCCTTGTTATCATCTGCGTCTCCTGTTTTGGGAATGCTTTGGTTTCTCAGTGAAATACAACATCAGAGGAAGACACTTAACCCTTTGAGACCGGAAAACGCATTTGTGTAACCACTTTATCCATTATTTTATACTTTGGCTATCAAAAAAAATAGCAGAAATACGAGCTTGTAGATCTGCTATTTTATTTTTAAAAAATCTTAGAAATAGATTTGCACATCTTTGAATATATATTTTTAATTCAAATCTTTGCTTTTTGGGGGTCCCTGTAACAAAATATTTTGAGATGGGGGGTCCGCGGCCAAATACATATAATGTTGGGGGTCCTTGACATGAAAACGTTTCAGAACGACTGATATATATATATATAAAAAACTGTTTTAGACGACATTTGTAGAATTGCACAAATGTTCAAGTTTTTTTTCAAAAATAGCATATTTTTGAATAGCCTAAGAAATAAAAAACAATGACACAGATTATTTCCCGGTCTACACGGGTTAAAGATAAGATGAAAGCAGTGTGCCAGCATTGTTCAGTAGCGATCAGGTATTATGTTCCTGGCAACACTTCAAACCTATTAAGTCATCTGAAATGGTGCGTGAATGTCAATTTCACTGCTGCTAGGAATAAACCCAGCAGGTTTTTTTTTTTTGTCCATTTGTTTGAGTGTTGGATGTCAAATGGAAACAAGCATCTTTTTAAGTCATTGTTCTGCTGCAACTTTTTTGAAAATCTGTCAATAAAATATTCAATCGATTAAAAAAAAAGAAAAACAAAACGGGTGCAAAGCACAGCTCCCTTTGGCATTTAAAACATTCTGTCACTGGCAATTCAGCTTCAACTTCAAACTACTTGATTTTCTTTTCGGAACTTGGTTTATGCGGTGGTTGAAATATACAGACACAATACACACATACTATACCCAGAGGTCACTTTAAAAAACACGACCTAACATAATACAACTCCTACTGCAGTACTTAAAAGAATAATATATTAAAATCCATATGGAGTATATACATAATATAAATGATAAATTCAGATCAGGCCAATGCACTGACTATAGTCCCATTGCGCACCAGTCTTAAAAGCCTGGAAACCAGACGAATTTGCTAGTGCAAAAAAAATAAAGATTGCCCCTGGCAGATTTGGTCTGGACTGGTGCGCTCGATTGCGATTGGATTTCCCGACCCCCGGAATTGCGGGGCACCAATCAGGGCCTAGTATGCAAATATGGGGCGGGTTTATCACCAGAGAGGCATTTTTTTTTTTTGCCCCTTGGAAATGCAGGCTCCAGACTAATATCTACACACAGTGATGTGATGTTAGTCTGGCCATTCCAGGCTATAAAAAACAAGTCTACTTACCCAAAGTGCTGCACCGAAATGGTACGTAGTGCGTAGTGTGAGATGTACTTGGTTTGCGCGCCAACCACCTAGCACTTTGAGGTTTTCACAAATGTAAAGTGCATTATAAATAAAATCCATTATTATTATTATTATGTCGCTTGCCTAGAATAGGAAGGATTGTGTATCAC
>NC_137605.1:4633575-4638575 GCF_963280865.1 Gymnoscopelus braueri
CTGGGTGTTCAGCGTGTGGGTCGAGATGCCAAAACCAACAGCAGCTCTTAAAGGGAAGACCACTCATTTTCAACGTTGAACTAGGTCATGCAATCAGTGACATACGCAGGGTGCACTTTTGGCTCCGCCCCCCCTCAGCCAAAAGTACACCCTGCGTATGTCACTGATCACCAATCGATCGATTATCCTTTTCTAGGCAACACAGAAGGGGGGGGGGGGACTTTTTTCTTATTTCCACACAACAGCTCTAAGGTGTATTAAAGACAGTTCAATGTTGAAAATGAGTGGTCTTTCCCTTTAACACATCGAGTGCCAGAGGTTTTTTTTAAAACAGGGTACATCCAGTGCCGGCGTTTCTTACCGTTTACGCTGATGGTTTTAGAGCTGTAGACACGCCTCCACGAGGACCCGGATGTAAACAAAAGGTGCTTGGGCGATGGTCCAGGGTCCCGTCTAACGACTGGAACAATAATATTTCTAACGAGATCCGCCATTGCAGAGAGATCGCTCCGTCGAAAATGGCTTGTTTTCACCACTGTAAAAACATATGGAGATATGGACCTTTTTCTCCAAATCCTGTCATTGGAGTGTACGGAAGGGACGTTTTTTGGGCCCTTGTCACATCCGTCCATTCCATTTTACAGGGACCTAGGATAATTCCTAAGTTGCGTGACAGCGCCCCTTGTGGAAAAAAAAAAGATTACAAATGTTCTTTTGCAAACGCGAAGATTCTCTTTTATGGCACTCAATGTGTTAACTAGTTTTAAACACTTAAAACCCTAAATATACCTAGTTGACCGGGGTCCCCCAGGGCCCAATACTAGATCTGCTGCTAAAACTCGACAGCAAAAAAACTGTTATCGTTTAGGACTGATGCTACAGGATCTCTGGTTTACCTGGGATAGTTTTCCTGAGGCGCTAACACTGTTCTCTCTGCATTGTGTGTGTGTTTACCTGGCTTATTGAAAGTCACTCTGGATACGAGCGTCTGCTAAATGCCTACGTTGAAAATTGTACCAAATCTCTTCAGAGAGAGAGAGAGCGAGAGAGAGAGAGAGGGAGAGGGAGAGGGAGAGGGAGAGGGAGAGGGAGAGAGAGAGAGAGAGGGAGTAGACCCAATGAGAGCAGTCAAACGAGGAGAGAGAGAGAGAGAGAGAGAGAGTGAAATTATGTCTTGAATTCAGTTTTGTAACTTTATAATGATCTTTTTGACAACCACTGAGCGGGTTATACAACTTTAGCATGCTCTACTTATTTAGGAAAACAGCCTTTATGTCGCCATGTGGAGGGAAACGCTCCAGTGGCTGAAGGTGTGCTGCCGTCAGCCCATTTAGTGTCAGTGTTTTGTGAACTAAAATGCATAGGTTATAGTTGTACATCCTCCTATAATTTGACAAACCTCTGTCTGTAGTGCGTGGTGTCATGGTGAACCTGACCGGTTCTCCTCAGTGGCTGGAGCAATTGCTCTGAATTTGCACACAGCCATTGACCATTACCATCTGAACGCGACTGCAGAGCCCGTTTCTCAATTTCATCAAAACTCCGCTGTTTATTAGCATTTAAAAAAAACGGAGATCGAACTGCGCATGCGTCCAATCCACACACCCACTCCGTTAGTGTTGGTGCCGCATGCCTCGCGCGCACACACACACACACACACACACACACACACACACACACACACACACACACACACACACACACACACACACACACACACACACAATCACACACACACACACACACACACACACACAACATGCTTAAACTTCAAGGACTTTCATTTACGCGCGTGTACACAGAAAACGTTCTTACGGATCTGTGTGTGAGTGTGGGGGGGGGGGATCGCCACGCGACCGACCGGTTGTGTGTGTGTGTGTGTGTGTGTGTGTGTGTGTGCGTGTGTGTGTGTGCGTGTGTGTGTGTGTGTGTGTGTGTGTGTGTGTGTGTGTGTGTGTGTGTGTGTGTGTGTGTGTGTGGGGGGGCGGGGGGGGGGGACCGGCCGCGGGGGAGGTGGGGGACCCTTCGCCACCATTACATTACACACAATGTCACGCCGTTCACCGCGGCGCCACGGAACGCGCGACAGAACGTGCAATTACCCCACGTTGCCCCTACTTTCGACTACGCACATCACCGGGTATGGTCTAGTCAGTGTATAGAATCTACTGACCAGCAGACGCTGTCGTCTTAAACAGCCTAACGCTCCACGCTGCTTTTATAACATGGTTCTGGACACCAGCATGTCATGTAAAATCACACACACACACACACACACACACACACGCACGCACGCACGCACGCACGCGCGCACGCACGCACGCACGCACGCACGCACGCACGCACACACACACACACACACACACACACACACACACACACTCACACACAGCTGTGTTCGGTTCTGCAAAGCAACGTATTATGGCAGATCTTCTTTACAGGGCTAGAGAGAGAGAGAGAGAGAGAGAGAGAGAGAGAGAGAGAGAGAGAGAGAGAGAGAGAAGGGGAGACCTTTGCTAATCCCATGGGAGACATTCAGTTTCTGCTTCACCCAGGTGACGGCTGATCCGAGGCTCATGATGAGCGCTCGGGCCGGGGGTCGAGGGGTTAAGTGTCCGGCTCAGTGTCACTTCCACACGTACGTACGTATGGGGGGGGTGACCCGGTGACCTGCATGGTATTTAAAAGATCATTCATAACGTTATGTATGTCGTTATGTATAGTTGCATATCTCCATCCTCCTATATTTCGACAAAGCTCTGTGTGGGTGTTGAGCCTGAGTAATTACTCTGAATTTGCACAATTTGCACACAGCCATTCACCATTACCATGTGCACGGAACAGTGAAGCCCGTTTTTCCCTTTCCCCACATGTCAGCTGTTTATTAGCGCTTTTGTGTTCGCTGGCTCCCGGGTTGCCAAATCATGTGCGCATATCCCCCCACGGGTATGGTCTACTCTAGTATTTAATATTTTTTTTTAAGTAATACAATGCAGGTCCACAAATAACGATTTTTAGCAGCCTCTGCTGGTCATTACCGTCACTGTAGGTCGTTTGTTTATTCCTGCGTTACCCAGAATTCCATTTGTTTTCACCGGAAGACGGAAGCGTTTCAAAAAGCGTTCTTTTAATTGTTTTATACTATCTGTGGATCGTTTTTCTTAGCCAGTGGAGCTTTAGTTACCGTGAGCTGTGTTTTCTTTTGCTGTTGTTTTTCGATCTTCAAATCCTACAATCTCTTAAAAACAGCGTGAGATTCCTTTTTGTTATTAGCGCGGTAGTTCCTGGCCAAACAGGAAACCGGTGCATTTCCGTTTCCGTTTTCCGGCCGGATGACGTCATTTTTGCGGGAATGACTACCCTAGCCACCGCTTCAATAGAAAATAGTTTATAAAAGGCTTTCGGGGGTGAAATTCATAGAGTGGGTGTTGCCACTCACAACATTTTTTACTTTCGTTTTGTTGAAAAAGTTACCTAGTATTACTTTAAAGTAACAGTTTTGGAAATCCCAAGGCACACCCGGACACATCTTAAGGCACACCAGTGTGCCTCGGCACACCATTACACACCGACATATCTTAAATAATATTCAGTGAGAGATACCTCGTATAGATTGGAAGACATTTTATTTATAATGTGGATACGGGTGTGAGTGTTATATTTGACGGTGGCGTTCAGGCTCTGCATAACCGCCTGCCTCAGCACAAACAGCAGACAACTATTTAGCTCACTCAGTCCTGGAACGCATCTACACATGTCTTCTGAATCCTAACAGGTTTCTGAAACACGTATGTTGCTATAGTATCAGTGGTGCTCAAAACCTTTTCATGTCAAGGACCACCCAAAATGTGTTTGGCCGCCGACCCCCATCTCAAAATATGTTGTTCCAGGGACCCCCCAGAAGCAAAGATTTGAGTTACAAATGAGTTACAAATGTTATATTCGTAATTTTGTATATTGGTAATATAATGTTATAAAAATATATATATATTCAAAGATTTGCACAAATTTTCACGATTTAAAAAAAATTAATAGCAGATCTACAAGCTCATAGTGCGGCACTCGGTGCCGTGCTATGAGCTTGTAGATCTATAAGATCATGGTTATAGCTAAAAATCTATAATGACTCAGACGCTTTCCCGGAAGGAATGAGATTCAGTTAGATAGTTGTATATAAAGGTACAGCGTAGAACGCTGAGTAAATATATATATATATATATATATATATATATATATATATATATATACATACACAGGATATCACACACCTCCCAGGGGACAACACAACCCTCAGGGGGAAACAGCGCCTACAGGTGGGGGTGCTGGGGGGTGGCGGTGCGTGCGTATGACAGCCAGAGGAGCAACAGTGCAATGAGTGGAGCTTTAACCACTGAAACCCCATGTGGTTGAGAGGAGTCCCCCAGGGCGCTGCACGAGTGTCTTTTCTGTTTTCTGTTATTGTGGGGGAAAGCTATCGCCGAGAATAGCCGATCGCTGCGACGCGTTCTGAGCTTGTCGTCAGCAGTGGTGTAAAGTAACTAAGTACATTTACTCAAATACTGTACTTAAGTACAATTTTGAGGTAATTTTTTACTCTACTGGAGTATTTCCAATTTTCATTACTTTTACTTCTACTCCATTACATCTCAGAGGCAAATATTGTACTTTTACTGATACTAGTTACTTTGTAGATTTTGATTATTATTACAAAACATACATGAACCACTTCAGCCCTATATACATTTCGGCCATTTGAAAATAGCTGATCTGCAAGCTCACAATGCGTTGCGATGTGACGCATTGTGAGCTTGTAGATCTGCTATTTTCAAAATATTTTTATACATTTGAAAACTTTTGAAATGGGACTTTCTGCATAATGAGTGCTTTTACTTTTGGTACTTTAAGTACATTTTGATACCAATACTTTTTCACTTTTACTCAAGTAAATTTTGAATTCCGGACTTTTACTTGTAACATTTCTACATTGCAGTATTGATACT
>NC_137605.1:4643575-4668575 GCF_963280865.1 Gymnoscopelus braueri
ATCGTTTGTTATCCCCTTGCCAGCGTAATTACCTTCATCCGATGATATTTGAAACGTCGTGGAGGCGACATTGTGTTCCAAAAAAACAAAAAAGACGGAGGGAAGGGGTAGGCGGAGGGATCTGTGTATTCAGACGAACCACAACATTCCAACCGCGATCCGCCATTTTGGGGCTGTGGCCTGCTGAAAACAGTGGTTTTCAATGCAAAAAACAGCAACTGAGTTACAGCTGTTTTTCTGAAAATCCCATCGCCAGGGCGGGCGGAAGTGACGTTTTTTTTAAATGATGTCACATCCACATGCTTCTTCTCTGAGTGACGATGGATCATCCCAGAGCTGTGTTACGGTGCCTAAAACAGTGTGCCAATTTTTTTTAATAGAGCGACTTTATGCGTGTTGGCGGTAGGCCTGACCTCGACTAAGTCGACTAGTCGACTGGTTAGTCGCGGGGGGTCCGAGTCGACTAAGTGTCTCTTAAAAAAAAAAAAAAAAATGTTTTAAATTGTTTTTTGGCCAAGTCTACACCTGCAACCACACGTAACTTCCACTTTATTCTTCTTATTCCTCGTCTTTGTATTGGTATTGTTTGTGTTGGAGCGCCTCAGTGCGGCTGCAGAGTTCATGTGCAACCTCTTCCAGAGAGAGATAGAGACACAGAAGGAGCGAGTGCATTCTCCGGCAGCGGCAACAGCCGCGGAACGTCCGCGGAACTTCCGGTGGAGGAGCGGCAGCTCCCGGCAGTGACTGCCGGCGGTGGAGCGTCAGCTGCCGGCGGAGCAGCGGAACTGCCGCGGAAACTGCCGGTGGAGGAGCGGCAGTCGCGGAACTGCCGGTGGAGGAGCGGCAGTCAACTTCTTTTTCCGCCGATAAAGTATAGTTTTGGACCATGACGGAGCCGCGCCGAATCAGCAGACCTTGAGGCCAAGGAGTCGCGCCCGAGCGCCTCCAGGCGCGAGTGCCCGCGACGACCGGCCGATGGTCTACTAGTCGACTAAGCGGCGTCCGAGTTATGTACCGATAGGCACAGAATCGTAAATAATATTAGTGGGGACTGCGTTACACAAACGCAGCACACTCCCAAAGCTGACGCCACCGGCAGCTCCAGCCGCCGCCGCCGCCGCCGCCACCGCCGCCACCGGCAGCAGCCGCTGCCGGAAAATGCACTCGCTGTCCCTCACTCTGCTGGAGACAAAACAAACTGTGTAGACTTGGCCCTTTGAAATAAAATGTATTTTGGCCCCAAAAAAAATAAAACGTTTTTTTATTTTTTTTAATTATTTTTTATTAGTCGACTGCCAGTCGACTATTGGCAATTAGTCGCCAATTAGAGTCGACTAAACAAATCCTTAGTCGGGGACAGGCCTAGTTGGCGGGCAAGTGCGCTATTTAATAGAACGACTTTATGCGTGTGTGGCAGTAATTGAGTTAATAGGGAGTCTGGACCAGTGGTTTTCAACCTTTTTCATATCAAGGTCCATTATTTATTTGGCATTTGAGCCACGGACCACCGTTTGATGAGATTTGGACTCTCAGACCAAAGAGGTCGAATATTTTGTTATCGTTGTACCGTTAGATTTTGTCCACAATTCCATGCTGTATTTATGTTGGTACCATAGGAGAGACGACAGGCAAACGTTAATCAAAATAACAAAATAAGGTAGGGTAAGTGATTTTCTTTGGTCTAAATAAGTGTTAAATAGCTCTATATTCTGATAGTACTCATTGCTATAGAATTTTTGTTCAGTAACAGGAGTCTCCATGTCTCTCCAGCTCTTCAATAAACAGAAAATGCATTTTCAGGTCATGATACCAATTTTATCCAATCAGGATAGAGAACTCAGTCAGGATGCAGATTAAACTTGTAGTAAAATTGAAAGTGGTGACACAAAGAAATGAGCTGAACAAATTGGAACTGGAACGCTATTAAAAACAAATCTGATAAATGGGTACTCTCTCCTGATTGGCTGAAATGTTGTCATACTTTTTTTCATTTCACAGAATTTTGTCATTCTGGTGACGCGTTGTGAGCTTGTAGATCGGCTATTTTTGCTATCATTGAACATGTTTTAACAGACAATGTATTTTCTGTTTATTAAAGAGCTGGAGAGACAGGCAGACTCCTGTGACTGAACAAACACTCTATAGCAATGATTACTATCAGAATATAGCTTTAACATTTTAATACAAAACGTTTTGTTTTAACCAAAACATATCACTTACCCTACCTTTAAGTAATGCAGATGTTTTAACAATCATTTAACTCTCTCAAGAGTTAAAGAATAATACATAAGGGTCCATTTGGTTACCAACTCTCCATCATTTAGCCGTGGACCACCTGGAACCCCCTCAAGGACCACTGGTGGTCCCCGGACCACTGGTTGAGAACCACTGGTCTAGAGAATTGAGACTTTAGAACGAGGGGTTGGGGATGGAGGGGGGTTTCTCGTTCATCACAGGGTCAGGGACAGTGATGAAGGCGGAGCCCAATCGCCTGATTGGCTGACTGCAGATTGGCAGATTGTCTAGAAGTGCTCACACTTCAAGCTGTGAATGAAAGGATGTTTGTGAACTCTAGCATCCGTATTCTGGGGTGAACATAATACTAGGGTCTAGTATATACTTTGTTAACAGAAGTCTTGCAGGTGAGGGGTCTATCCTTTGTTCCCCCCCCCCCTCTACACCAAATCTTTCTTTCTTTGTAGATAGTAGCCGACAGTGGTGGAAAAAGTACTCAAATATTTTACTTAAGAAAATACTGCAATGTAGAAGTACTCTGTTACAAGTAAAAGTCTGGAATTCAAAATTTACTTGAGTAAAAGTACAAAAGTATTGGTGTCAAAATGTACTTAAAGTACCAAAAGTAAAAGTACTAATTGTTTGAAAATAGCAGATCTACAAGCTCAAAACGCGTTGCGATGCCACGCGTTGTGAGCTTGTAGATCGGCTATTTTCAAATAGCCTAGGTATAAATTAGGGCTTCAGTGGTTAATGTATCTTTTATAATATAATAATTTATATCGGCAAAGTAACTAGTAACTAAAGTTTTCAAATAATTGTAGTGGAGTAAAAGTACAATATTTGCCTCTGAGATGTAGTGGAGTAGATGTAAAAGTACTGCAAACTGGAAATACTCCAGTAAAGTAAAAATAACAAAAAATTGTACTTAAGTACAATACTTGAGTAAATGTACTTAGTTACTCTCCACCACTGGTAGCCGATCCACATGCTTACTACACGGCACGTTGTGAGCCAAATGATTCGCCCACCGGAATAAGAGACACGAGGGGTCAAGTGGTTCAAATGTGTTTTGTCGAAAGGATGAGCGATTTAGAGCCATGGTTAGATATCCAAGCGGGTAAAACTTAACCATGCCCTGATGGGAGAGGAGAGGAGAGGAGAGGAGAGGAGAGGAGAGGAGAGGAGAGGAGAGGAGAGGAAAGGAGAGGAGAGGAGAGGAGAGGAGAGGAGAGGAGAGGAGAGGAGAGGAGAGGAGAGGAGAGGAGAGGAGAGGAGAGGAGAGACAATGGTCAGATGATTGACAGCGCTAAAGAGCTTCCCACCACAACACACACGAATGAGAGAGGGAGTATTATTTCACTGAGAGGGCGAGACAGAGCCTATTGTGTGTGTGTGTGTGTGTGTGTGTGTGTGTGTGTGTGTGTGTGTGTGTGTGTGTGTGTGTGTGTGTGTGTGTGTGTGTGTGTGTGTGTGTGTGTGTGTGTGTGTGTGTGAGTGAATGAATGGTCATTATTAGCATATCAATGAAGCCGGCTCTATTCTGCTCAGGAGCGGGACAGCTAGCGACAGGATTGTACTGACCCCTGGTTAGCATGGAGATGTGTCTTAACACACACACACACACACACACACACACACACACACACACACACACACACACACACACACACACACACACACACACACACACACACACACACACTCACACACACACACACACACACACACACACACTGAGTAGGGAGTCTAGATTAGTGTGTGTAATGTAATACGTATACCATCATGCATTTATAGTATACCACTCTTTATGTCCGTACACACGTGTGTGTGTGTGTGTGTGTGTGTGTGTGTGTGTGTGTGTGTGTGTGTGAGTGTGAGTGTGAGTGTGAGTGTGAGTGTGCGTGTGCGTGTGCGTGTGCGTGTGCGCGTGTGCGTGTGTGTGTGTGAGAGTTTGATGTTATTATGATACTGAACAGACCAGAGAGAGAGAAATGTGTAGCCTATCACATCGCTGTTGTCGGGCAAAACCTTGCATCTCCATAACATGTTTTTTTTGTAAATTAATACCCTACTTCTACCTACCCTAACAGTGCCATGCAAAAGTTGCGAAAGTAGCCGATCTACAAGATCACAATACTTCTGGCGACGCATTGTGAGCTTGTAGATCGGCTAATTGTTATATGTTTTAGAAAATACAAAAGTATTGGTATCAAAATGTACTTAAAGTACCAGAAGTAAAAGTACTGAAATGTTTGAAAATAGCCAAGGTATAAAATAGGGCTAAAGTGGTTAATGTATGTTTTATATTGTCATAATTTATATCTGCAAAGTAACTAGTAACTAAAGTTTTCAAATAATTGTAGTGAAGTAAAAGTACAATATTTTCCTCTGAAGATGTAGTGGAGTAGAAGTAGAAGTATTGACAATTGGAAATACTGCAGTAGTAAGTAAAAGTACCTCAAAATTGTACTTAAGTACAGTACTTGAGTAAATATACTTTACTGCTATATTGTTTTTATATATTCATTATTCTGCTGGAACATTGAGTTTGGGGATAAGGTCAACATTCAGGATGTCCTCAGAGCTGTTTGGAGAATGCAACAGGAACGTATTCCTATAGAGGGAAAAGAATGCATTCTAATAACCACCCTCACATTTTAAATGGCCTATAGCCTTAATAATCCCCTCATGAGGAATGATGCATCTTTTAAAAACATCGCTGGAAGGTTCATATTAACAGGACCATAAATGGTAAATGGTGCATTTATCTGTTTGCATTTCTATTTCAAGTTAGTGTACCGATTTTAAGTTACTTAGTAGGGCTAGTAGGGAGGGCTATGTCTTGAAATGTATATATTGTCGGTGTCGGGTGGAAAACTTGTTCAAAATGTATTTTTAATTAAAATAGTGAAAATAGACGATCTACAAGCTCACAACGCCTCAAATCTCAAGGCGTTATGAGCTTGCAGATCAGAAGTAGGGTGAACGAAATATGGAGATACAAGGTTTCTGCGTCAATATACTGTATACATTTCTTATTTCTTAGGTTGTTTTTTATTTCACATGTGCTTTTGGCAACGTAAACACATGCCAATAAATCCTGTTTCATTTGAATGAGAGAGAGAGAGAGAGAGAGAGAGAGAGGAGAGAGAGAGAGAGAGAGAGAGAGAGAGAGAGAGAGAGAGAGAGAGATAGAGAGTGCGAGAAAGCAAGAAAGAAAGCAAGAACTAATATACATACAGTATATACAGTACTCAAGTACTGTACTTAAGTACAATGTTGTGGTATTTGTACTTTACTGGAGTACTTCCATTTCCCAATACTTTTATTTCTACTCCGCTACATCTCAGAGGCAAATATTGTACTTTTACTCCACTACAATTATTTGAAAACTTTAGTTTCTAGTTACTTTGTAGATTGTAATTATCATTACAACACACACATTAACCTCTTCAGCCCTATATACATTTAGGCCATTTGAAAGACAGAGACAGAGACAGAGACAGACACAGACACAGACACAGACACAGACACAGACACAGACACAGAGACAGAGACAGAGACAGAGACAGAGACAGAGACAGACACAGAGACAGAGACAGAGACAGACACAGAGACAGAGACAGAGACAGAGACAGAGACAGACACAGACACAGACACAGACACAGACACAGACACAGACACAGAGACAGAGACAGAGACAGAGACAGAGAATACTCCAGAGAAGGAGAGATTATATGAACACAAAAATATAACTATAGCTGCACAGATAGGGGGAAGAAAAAGAAAAAGGAATCAACCTTAAAACCCAGAGCAAACTGGAATGCTATTTTGGCCCTTAAACAGGGAGTACACAATGGCGAGAATACCTGAGCTCTGTGACCGATTTGAAATGAAAAAAGAAATCCTTGACTGTGTGTACAGACTCAGTCAGCATGCATCGCCTCACTGTGTGTGTGGAGAGAGAGAGAGAGAGAGAGAGAGAGAGAGAGAGAGAGAGAGAGAGAGAGAGAGAGAGAGAGAGAGAGAGAGAGAGAGAGAGCAAGAGAGAGAGAGAGAGAGAGAGAGAGAGAGAGAGAGATGAGAGAGAGAGAGAGAGAGAGAGAGAGAGGAGAGAGAGAGAGAGAGAGAGAGAGAGAGACTGTCAACAGACAGACCCCTGGCTCCCAAGAGCAAGACAGACTACTACACCCACTGCACACAGAGGAACTTTCTAACTAACTAACCTGACAACTGAGCCAAGACATCAGAAAAGATTCAGAAAGATTACAAATATTTTTGAAATATGAAAAATCTTGATTTTTTTAGGCAAATCTTTGAATATTATATGTTTTCTAAGCGATTTTTTTAACTCAGATCTTTGCTTCTGGGGATTCTACACGTCTTCTAAATCCTAACCTAACCATAAACTAACTTTTTCCATGTCAAGGACACCCAAATGATATGTATTTGTCCGTATCGCGGGCGCATTGTGAGCTTGTAGATCGGCTATTTTCAAATGGCTGAAATTTATATAGGCTGAAGTGGTTAATGTATGTTTGTAATAATTATCAAAATCTGCAAAGTAACTAGTAACTAAAGCTGTCAAATAGTTGTAGTGGAGTAAAAGTACAACATTTGCCTCTGAGATATAATGGAGTAGAAGTAAAGTATTGAAAATGGAAATACTCCAGTAAAGTTAAAAAAAAAAAAACTTAAGTACAGTACTTGAGTAAATGTACTTAGTCACTTTACACCAAAATCTACAGTATAACTAAATGTCTAATCCTAACCCTAACGCCAAACCCCGACTCCTTTCCTAATTGTAAGCCAAACTCTAAAATAAATTCTAACCAGAGAGAAAAATAACAATTTCTCCTGTGAGGACCAGAAGAATTGCCACAAAAAGCCTCTTGCCAGAGAGAGCCACACTGTAAAAAGTAAAAAAAAAAAAAACTCCCAAGCCTGCTGGGAGAAGTACAACAATGTGCAAACACAGCAGCCAGATTTGTGAGCTGTTGTGACAGGAAAAGGACATCCAATGGAATACAAGCAGCATAAAGACTGTCAATCATACTGTGTGTATTCCTGCACTATCTGCGCCGTGTTGATCTCCCTACATAGACCTGCGGCACACTACATACAAACAGCACATACTTTAGAAAAATAGATGCTATTTCTTTTTGTTTTTGTTTTTTTTTTTAATATATTACTTTGCTTGTGTATGAAGTGGTGAACCAAGTACTCAAACCCAGTACTTGAGTCAAAGTATTAGATACTCCAGGTCAAATATTATTCGACTACAAGTGAAAGTTGCTCTGTTAAATTTGTACTTGAGTTAAAGCCTCAACTTTATACATTTTAATATCAATGCATTTCTGTATTGAAATTTAGACATTTTCCATTTTTTTTACAACACAAGTCCTTGCATGGCGCCGCGGCGTCCCTGGCACTACATGTTTTCAGATGGGGTTCCGTGGCCAGACGCATATTAATTTGGGGGCTCCTTGACATGAAAAGGTTTTGGTCACTTCAGAGATAACTGATATTTTTAAGGTTCTGTTTCTCCACCAGAGAAGAGCATAGTTCCCCATTCATTTCATTATACCCGATACCTGTTCCATATTGTACCTTACCGTACATTACTGTATCATATCATACTGTATCATATCATATTGTATCATATCGTACTTTAACGTATAATTTCGTACCATATCACACTGCACCGTAAATGCAAAAACCCTAAAGTTGGTTATGTTGTTTAAATATCCTTGAGTGACACACTGAACCTCTGTCTCTCTCTCTCTCTCTCTGTCTCTCTCTCTCTTTCTCTCTCTCTCTCTCTGTCGTCTCTCTCTCTCTCTCTCTCCTCTCTCTCTCTCCTCTCTCTCTCTCTCTCTCTCTCTCAGAGATCATCAGATATATGAATGAAGTCATGTTAGAAATTCACTGTTGACAAAACACGCCCGCACACACACTCGCGCACGCGTGCACACACGCACAGGCACAGGCACACGCACACGCATGCACAAGGGGATCTACCGAGAGGCCTTCGGCTGGCAGAGATAACGATCAGAAATCCCAACATCTGGAGGTCACTTTGAGTTCATATCGAGGCCTTTATGAATAACCAGGTCAAGATTGTGACCCTGATTACGAGAAGAACTGGCAGTGTCAGCTTTTGATCCGCTGATCAAATATTTCTTTCTAAATCCATGAAAATCCGTGTTTCAGAAGTCAAAATACCATAGACATAAGATTGACTCTGACATAATGGTACTGGAATGCTTTGGACTGGACTCCCACATGCAGTGTGAAGAGACAAAGCTGCTGCAATATCCAAACAATGGATATTTCTGCTGGATACCGTTTGAAAACATTTGAGAACATGGCTATAGAGAGCACTGCTCCATCACAGATATGCTTAGCAAGAGCAACACCAACCACAGCAACAGATCTCTGAACAATATTCTGGTCCACAGCTACACTTGACTTACTGTAAAGCAGAGGAATTGTGGTGTCTGAACATTGTGAAGTCATACAGTGCAAGCGGAAGAGTAGGAGAAGAACTATTACATGCAATGTTCCCTGACCAAAATCACTAACACGTTTAGCGTGACGCGGTCAAAGGCAAGACCACTTTGGTAGAGGTTTGGGTTGTGTAGTTACCTTGCCATGATGAAACTCAAAAGGTGGACAAGAAATCTAAAATAATTGCTCCATTGATTAGAAATCGATCATTCAAAATATGCTCCTCGTTGACTTACATTGTACGGTGAAACAGCTCTCAAAGTCACTCTTTTAGTCCGTCAACGAACACAAACAAAGCTGATTCAGACAATGTAGAACATCACCAAGCACTGTTTATTGTTTTTAATAAAAATGTCAACTTCCTGTTGATTTTAGTATTTGAAGATTTTTAGAAGATTTTCTTCTTAATAAAAATAGCAAAATCAACAGGAAGTGACATTTTTATTAAAAAAAACACATTATTGGGTTTTGTGATGTTCTTTATTGTCTGAATAGACTTTGTTTGCGTTTGTTTATGTGCTAAAAGAGTGACTGAGAGCTGTTTCACCCAATGAGGAGCAATTTCTAATCAATGGAGCAATTATTTTTGATTTCTTGTCCACCTTTGGAGTTACGTCATGACAAGGTAAACTACACAACCCAAACCTTTGCCAACGTGGTCTTGCCCTTTAAAGGGTTTGTAAGTGATATTCTTTATAGTTAAAATAAGTTTAGGTGTAAGTATATTGTAACGTTTCGCACCCCGAGCTGGAGTCGAACCCCCGGCCTCCAGCTCGGCAGACCGTCAGGTAACAAGCAACGCCAAGAGAGCTAGCTCCAAGAGAGCTAGCTCCAAGAAGAGAGCTAGCTCCCTTGGAGGAGCAAGTTACGGCCGGGTCTTTTTTGCAGGGTCGCTTCAATATTTACATACAAACCGTGGGACGTAATTTCTTTTGGCAAGCTAGAAGACGTGTCAGGTGCTCTTTTATGGCGGTTTTGAAGGAGGGTAGGGAGTCACACTTTTCGATGGCTGGTGGCAAGGCATT
Organism: Gymnoscopelus braueri; assembly: GCF_963280865.1. Lineage (NCBI taxonomy): Eukaryota > Metazoa > Chordata > Actinopteri > Myctophiformes > Myctophidae > Gymnoscopelus > Gymnoscopelus braueri. The sequence goes on from NC_137605.1 coordinate 4,653,349, forward strand.
CCACATTGTAGGTGGCATAATAGTAGAAGGAATTCATCCCCATGTGTGCCGGGGGGATCGGGCGGCTTGGGGAGGGAGAATATGTTGCAATAACCTGGGGGTTGCAGTTGACGGGTTAAAGATCTTTGCAGAGGAAGGCAGAATTGTTCACCTGGGCTGCAGCAGCGGAGTCATGCAGACCTATGAGGATGGATGGATGGATGTTTTTTTCTCCTTCTGAAAAACAGTGATTGAGAGTCAGGGCACCCAGTGCACCCACATTGTTAGAGGAGGATACAATAGTGGGAGAGACACAACGGCCTGGATCTGGTCCTGCCGCGCTGCATATCAGAGCAGGCACACACACACACACAGTCTGTGTGTGTGTGTGTGTGTGTGTGTGTGTGTGTGTGTGTGTGTGTGTGTGTGTGTGTGTGTGTGTGTGTGTGTGTGTGTGTGTGTGTGTGTGTGTGTGGTGTCACGGTCTGCTTGTCACTCAGTTCTTGTCAGGACTAAAAAGGGTTTTCGTTCTGGTTAGAGGGGCGGAGGAGAGGAGAGGAGAGGAGAGGAGGAGACAGGGGAGGAAGCGAGGGATAAAAGGAAAGGGAGATAATGGTATATAGAGAACTAACTGTGGGGGCGGAGGGCAGAGAGAGAGAGAGAGAGAGAGAGAGAGAGAGAGAGAGAGAGAGAGAGAGAGGGGGGGTGTATGAAAGGCTGTGTGCCTCGGTTGGAGTTCTGATGTATTCTGATGCTAAGTTTGACCCACACACACACACACACACACACACACACACACACACACACACACACACACACACACACACACACACACACACACGCACACGCACCATTGCTCATATGTCATTCATATGCATATATCTGTGTGTGCGTGTGTGCATGCATGCTCGTGTGTGTGTGTGTGTGCGTGTGCGACTGTGCGTGTGCGTGCGTGTGTTTGTGTGCGTGCGTGCATGCGTGCACGTGCATGTGTGTGTGTGTGTGTGTGTGTGTGTGTGTGTGTGTGTGTGTGTGATTATCATATGAATGTGGGGTCTAGCTGACTAGCTTAACATCACACACACACTGACCTACATTACCATACACACCATAGCACAGAGGTATGAGCTTAGCATCCTGTGTGTGTGTGTGTGTGTGTGTGTGTGTGTGTGTGTGTGTGTGTGTGTGTGTGTGTGTGTGTGTGTGTGTGTGTGTGTGTGTGTGTGTGTGTGTGTGTGTGTGTGAGCACACGTGCATGTGTTCGTGCACGTGTGCATGCGTGCGTGTGTGCATGTTCCTTTCCTTTTCCCTTTTTTGTTTTGGTGAAAAACATGACTTTGTGTCTGATCTCTGATCATAGCGTATGGTAAATCAAAGTATTTCATCATTTGAAATCATAATTGTCCAATTAAGATGAGAAACATATTTTTGAGGCTTTTAAATAAGTGTACCGTGACACGCTAGCAGAGACCGGTTTGTAATCTAGCAATCTAAACACAAGAAGTCTGCTGCAGTGCTTCATTTTTTCGACTAAAACCATGATGAAAATGTAATAAAAACTAAATATTAAACTGAGCTACGATGACTAAAGCTATGACTAAATATGTTGAAAATGTTGTCAACAAATAAAAACTAGACTAACGTGTTAGTGAGGGATCTAGTGGAGAAGAGATCCAGTAGAACTAAAAGAGAAGTCATTTTAAGTTTGGTTGCGCTCGAGTGTTGCTGCGCTCTGAAAAAAGCAGATCTACAAGCTCACAACGTGTCGTGCTGCGACGCGTTGTGAGCTTGTAGATCAGCACAGATCGGCACAGTAAAACATGTCAGATGTACTAACATATGACTAAAACTAAATGGAATTTGATTCAAAAAACTATGACTAAAACTGAATCAAAAATTGGCTGTCAAAATCAACACTAACATACTGTAAATATTTTTACATAATTTCGGGTAGCGTGATAGTGGCATTTTAATCTGTCCTCTGATTCTAGCGTCATCTAGCATCTCTTTACTTAGTTAAAGGGACTTGGGTTGCGCTGTAACTTGGTGCATCCTTTTTCGATCTACACCAATTCTCTTCGCCGAAAATAGCAGATATACAAGTTCACAACTTGTCGACGCGTTGCGAGCTTGTAGATTTTGGTGAATGTTCTCCCCAGAATAGGGATGCTGAGGTTCAAGTGACTCAATGTCAACTATAAAGGTATTTTCTTTCTGTCCTAATGGAAAAGTTTTTTCTCGTGACATACTGTATCTTAGGGGGAAATATTTACATACTTACGTACCATAATATCACATTAATGTAAGGTGCTATAAAGTTACAATGTAATCCAGGGGTGCCGTGGATGAAAGTGTTATTTACATTTACGTGCCCTGAGCCAAAAGAAGTTTGAGAGCCACTGCTAGGGAAGGAAACACTTTCATGTGTCACATGAAACAGCGTGTGTGTGTGTGTGTGTGTGTGTGTGTGTGTGTGTGTGTGTGTGTGTGTGTGTGTGTGTGTGTGTGTGTGTGTGTGTGTGTGTGTGTGTGTGTGTGTGTGTGTGTGTGTGTGTGTGTGCGTGCGCGCGCGCGCGCGCGCGCGCGCGTGCGTGCGTGCGTGCGTGCGTGCGTGCGTGCGTGCGTGCGTGCGTGCGTGCGTGCGTGCGTGCGTGCGTGCGTGCGTGCGTGCGTGCGTGCGTGCGTGCGTGTGTGTGTGCGTGGATGAGTGAATTAGTTTTATTTTGTAGTGCCACATTCCTCAACTTATCATGTGCCGTGAAATTCTCCACATGGTGTGCACATGGTGAGGCTGACACACACACACACACACACACACGAACACACATACACACACACACACACACACACACACACACACACACACACACACACACACACACACACACACACACACACACACACACACACACACACACACACACAGAGCAGTCTGTCAGTGTCGTGTGATGGATGCTGGATGTAAAAGTTTTATTGTTATCAAAGAACAAATGACCTGATTCAGCAAGAATGATGCTCTGTCCTCCATTATTCTATCACTCTGTTTATAATGCTCTCTCTCTCGCTCTCTCACACACACACACACACACACACACACACACACACACACACACACACACACACACACACACACACACACACACACACACACAAACATTAGGATTTAATGGTTAGACTCGCTCTCTCTCTCTCTCTCTCTCTCTCTCACACACACACACACACACACACACACACACACACACACACACACACACACACACACACACACACACACACACACACACACACACACACACACATTTACCACCGTGCGCACGCACGCGTGTGTGTGTGCGTGTGCGTGTGCGTGTGCGTGTGCGTGTGCGTGTGCGCGTGCGTGCGCGTGTGTGTGTGTGTGTGTGTGTGTGTGTGTGTGTGTGTGTGTGTCAACACTCCACAACTGCATACAGGGCATTTTTAACAATGTTAAAAAACTTTTGTTTAGAGCATATCCCAGAGGATAAAGTAGGTTAGAGTAAATACCCCACACTATTATTTGTATTTTTTATTGTCCTATTTTATTTATAATACTTGTTGTGGAGTGTTGGCACTGCCATACCACCGTAACCCCCCCCCTCTCTCTCTCTCCCTGGAACATCTCTCCATTGATCTGACCCCTGAGACACACACACACACACACACACACACACACACACACACACACACACACACACACACACACACACACACACACACACACACACACACACACACACACACACACACACACACACACACACACATTTAGGCTCTATGCGGTGACATTTCACGTTAATGGAGGAAAGCTTAACTTTGTTGCTTGCTGAGAGGAACAGATCTCCAAGTTAAAGGTAGGGTAAGTGATATTTTTTGGTTAAAACAAAAAGTGTTTTGTTAAAGGGTTAAAATACTATATTCTGATAGTAATCATTGCTATAGAGTGTTTTTTCCGTAACAGGAGTCTCCTGTCTCTCCAGCTCTTTAATAAACAGAAAATACATTTTTCGGTAGGTGTCAAAATCTCAGCCAATCAGGAGAAAGTACCCATTTTAAGCTTAATTTTTATAGTGTTCCAGTTCCAATTTTGTCTGCTCATTTCTTAGTGTCATCACTTCCAATTTCACTTGTTTAATCTGTATCCTGATTGAGTTCTCTGTCCTGGTTGGATAAAATTGGAAATTAAACTGAAACTGAAACGAAAATGTATTTTCTGTTTAATAAAGAGGTGGAGAGACAAGGAGACTCCTAATACTGAACAAACACTCTATATCAATGAGTACTATCAGAATATAGAGCTATTTAACACTTATTTTAACCAAAGCAAATCACTTACGCTACCTTTAAGTAAAGCTTTTAGATCTGGTCTGGTCATGTGGATGGAGTAAAACAACTATGACTTGAGACTTGTGGACAACAGTGGTGCTTATCAATAACTTTCATGTCAAGGATGCCCAAACGTATAAGTATTATAACCACGGACCTCCATTTCAAAAGATCTCATGCCAGGGACCCCCATAAGAGAAGATCTTAGTTGTTAGCAGTGGCGTAAAGTAACTACGTACATTTACTCAAGTACTGTACAATTTTGAGGTATTTTTTTTACTTACTGGAGTATTTCCTATTTAATTACTTTTACTTCTAATCTCAGAGGCAAATATTGTACTTTTACTCCACTACAATGATTTGAAAACTTTAGTTACTAGTTACTTTGCAGATATACATTATTATATCATAAAACATACATTAACCACTTCAGCCCTATTTTATTCATAGGCCATTTGAAAATAGCCGATCTGCAAGCTCACAACGCGTCGCATCGCGACGCGTTGTGAGCTTGTAGATCTGCTATTTTCCAATATTTGTGTACTTTTACTTTTGGTACTTTAAGTACATTTTGATGCCAATACTTTTGTATTTTTACTCGAGAACATTTTGAACACAGGCCTTTTACTTGTAACAGAGTATTTTTATATTGTGGTATTGATACTTTTACTTAAGTAAAATATCGGAGTACTTCTTCCACCCCTGGTTGTTAGATTATATTTAGTACAGTATTCTACAACTGTCTAATAGTGTAGCCTAGCTGGAGAGTGTGAAACCTGTGATCTGTATACCGTAGTCATTCTTATACATTATCTTATTAGACTATAACTTCTAGCCAGGGAAATTATAGTGAAATTAAACTGTCCCTCATAAATCCCTAGCTAATAAGCCTTATATGCCTTAATTATAATATAGTAATGCCATCTATAACCCAAATAAAAAAATTAAAACACCTTACATATTTTCTTTATTTTAGAAATAGTTCATATTTTACTCAAGTGGGACAACGGCCGTCGCAAGTTGATGATGTCAGTGGTCCATGTAGTCCAGCAATAAACAATCATACTTAACCTAAACATCACTAAAAAAAAAAACGTAATACTTCACAAGGTTAATATGAGCATCAAAACAATATTTACAAATGTTTTCATTAAAAAATGCATTCCATACATTCCGTAGGGCTGGACCACACATGGACAAAATGCCATCATCAACTTGAGTAAAAGATTAACTATTTCTGCAAAAATATTTAAGGCGTTTTTAATTTGTAATTTTATTTATAGAGGGCATCAGGGCAATTATAATGTATTAAGGCATATAAGGCTTATCACCCAGGGGATTATTTTAAAGAAATACACGCTTCGATACAAAGTCCCCCAAGTCAGAGGAATCCCTGTGTCACCCTGGAGTGATTTCAAACACAAGATGACTGGATCCCACCACTGATTCACACAGTGGTGGAAAGTAACTAAGTACATGTACTTAAGTACAATTTTGAGGTATTGCACTTTACTTGAGTATTTCCAATTTCCAATACTTTTACGTCTACTCCACTACATCCCAGAGAAAAATATTGTACTTTTACTCCACTACAATTATTTGAAAACTTTAGTTACTAGTTACTTTTCAGATATAAATTATGATGTATTAACCACTTTAACGCTATTTTATACCTAGGATATTTGTAAATAGCAGATCTACAAGCTCACAATGCGTCACATCACAACGCGTTGTGAGCTTGTAGATCGGCTATTTACAAATATTTAGTGCTTTTACTTTTGGTACTTTAAGTACATTTTGATGCCAATACTTTTGTACTTTTACTCAAGTAAATTTTGAATTCTGGACTTTTACTTGTAACAGAGTATTTTTATATTGCAGTATTGGTACTTTTACTTAAGTAAAGAATTTGAATACTTTTTCCACCACTGACACACCATGTCTATGGCTCCATTTTATCGCAGAATGGGCTCGTCCAAGGTATGAGTGACACCCTTGTAAATAAGCGAGCTTGTGCCCCTCGGCAGGAGAGCTGACAGGCAAGGAGACGTACAGACAGACACGCAACGCTCATTTCTGTCCGTTTGTAAACAACCTATACAGTTTAGGTAAGAAATGTACCGTGCGGTTGCTCTATCTTGATTAATTTCACACCTTACAGTACAGTTAGTTAAAGGGACTACACCATGAATTAAAAAAAAGTATATATATTTAATATCATATTATTTATGTCCCTCAAACGTTTTTCAAAAGGTTTGAGCCTAAATCAAGCCTCAGATATACTCATTCCAACTAACTTCTCTCTGGCTTATAAAGCACTAAAGCTTTCACCTGCAATACCACATTGTCCTGTTTGGCACGGGCCGCTATTGAGCCAGTTTGTATGCATGTTATCTCCTGGTTCTGTGTGGAAAAAGTAACTGAAAAACGGGAGGGATTGTACCCTGACGTGACGTCACGTCAGGGACCAAATCAGTTTGGCCTGTTTTGAGACCAATTTACAGAAAACCCCAGATTTGCTGTGAAAGCCTGAGTGTTCAAACTGGGGTATTTTGGGGGATAGAAGAGAGTTAGGGGAGACCAAAAACACACAAAAAAGAATAAAAAGTTAAAATTCATGGTGTAGTCCCTTTAAACATTTTGCAATATTGTCACCTTGCTAAACTAATGGCCTACGTCATTTTTTGACTCAGCATTTCTTGAGTCAGCTCCTCATGACACTGGCCACCTCTGGTAAAATCGCATGTCTCCTAATTGAAAAGGATCATGCTGTTCCCTCCCCTTTTAGTATAATGACCTATCTCCCATAGTGTGACTTAGGCCAAAATAGGCTTTTTTTTTGGCCTAAGTCACATGGTTTTGTGACTAAGGCCAAAAAAAAGGCCTACGTCTGGAGAAAATCATCAAATCATTTGGCCTCAGTCAGGTTTAATCCTATTTAAACCTATTTAAATCTCTTATGTTACATAACTGACTGAGAGACAGTGTTATTTTTATGTTAATAGTCATAATTTGTTATAAACGTTTTGGGTGAAATGATTAAGAAATATCATATAGTTTTGTTTTGGATCCGTTTAAAAAAAATCTGAAAAACTTTAAAAAATGACCATTAGTTTAGCAAGGTGACGATATGCAATATTAGCTACTTTCCATACAGTAGTCTGGTTTTTGCTGTGGAGTGTTTGCCTACTCTACATCAGAGCGCAGCGCGCATCTGTTGGCTGCCACTCTGTCTTGCCACAGAGCAGCAGTGTCAATGTTAACATTTTCTCAACTTTGACACTTTTTCCATCATCTCCTGCCACGATGGGGAACGCAGCGGTAGCTCCTTTTCATAAGACAGTGTATTAAACCTGCCCAGTTTCTCAGAATGCGGCAGCGAAATACAGATGCAGATTCAACGTAAGGATGAATTCCTGTGTTACGTCACAACGATCTGCGCTGAAATTCAAAGACCCGCTCCCTGTCGCCCTGGAGTTGGGTGATGTCAAATATCGCAGTGGTTCCTAGGTGGGGTTGGCGAAAGGGCCTACTATGTGTGGAGTTTGCATGTTCTCCCCGTGTCTCCTAGGGTAGTTAATACCCTCACAAAAACATGTAGTAATCCTGGTCACTATACCGCCTCCCCCATGATGACAGCCGGGGCGCCTGATGGAGGGGAAGGGAACTGGTTGGAATAACGTGTTCCTTCCACGCGCTACGTCCTACCAGGGAAACTCCCCCCCTGTCAGGTGACAAGAAGGTCAGTTGGCTCTCATGCATTGAAGGAGGCGTGTGCTCGGCCCTGGGCTCCCTAGGCTGGTGGGGGGAGTGTAGCGCCCAGGATCACTTCGAAAATTGGCACCGGGTGTAAAAGGGTTACAAAATCGTGGGATAAATAAATTTAGAAAAATAAATATAGCAGTGGTTCCTAAACGTTTTCACTTGAGACCCAAATGATAGATTTGGTGTCTCCCCGGGACCCAAACTTACAAAAATACACATCTAATAGCTCTATTTAATAGTGAAAATAGACGTGTTGATCAACACTTTGACAGCGACTCAACGACACTTTGCGTCTGCTGTGTCACTTTGTAGCATTGTATCTTGTCTAGCTGCCAGTGTGAACGTGGCATTAGGATGGATATTGGACATGTAGGCAGGAGACTCCCACGTATTGAAGTCGCAGCCTTTCCACACACAGACCACAGCTTTTTTTTTGGTTGCAGCAGCAGACGTGTTGTCTGTCTGTGTTGTGGCGTTTTCCGCAGCGCCCAAGGCTCAGACAGTGCCCAGGGCGTGACGCGTGACGCGCCCACAGAGGAAGGTGAGCTCCCTCAGGCAGCCAGGGCGTGACGCGCTCCCCCAGGCACGACTGACATTTGCCGAGCGTCAGAGAGACCGACAGCGTTCAGCCCGGCGAGCACATCCTCAAGGTCAGCCAGGTGACGCTCAAAGGTGGGCGAGGCTATATACGATGATGTCATCTGAATGCACCGCACATCCAGGATGGTGCAGAGGGGAAAACACACAGAAGCTGTCATTTCAGGGGGAAAAACTGTTAAAAATAGCAAAAATAGCTGATCTACAAGCTCACAACGCGTCAATAAGAAAAACATAAAAATGTCATCTTTGAAAAGGACAGCCGTGGATTGAGATGCAATCAACGTGCTCAATCAAATCAAAATCAGATTAATTTGCACACAAAAGAAGTGTTAATATGTATAAAATAAGAGAATTTGAGGTCACGTTAACACTAGCGGTGGCAATGGCCATCATCTGTGACCACACATTATGCCCCTGCACACAGGACTGGAACGGACTTGTCCTTGGTATCGTGATTGACCATTGAATAGCCTGTTAGTTATTTAGCCGATGTGTCCCAATTTGTTACTATTTCTAACGTGCCCTCCATATTATAAGAATGACTACGAACCGCTTTTTCACATGTACACCAAATATCATCACCAAAAATAGCCGGTCTTGTAGATCGGCTAATGGATGCAGGGGTTCAAGTGGTTAAATAAAATAAAGTTCTGTGTGTTCATGCGTGCATTTTATATTTACTCGGTACACCCCCTGGTGGCCCCCGTGGGGACCACAGCCCCAACATTGAAAACCACTGGGCCAGGAAATAAAGGAGACAGGAATCCTTTCCAGTGACCTGGTTCAGTCCCCTGTAGACCACCCATAAACCCTGGACCAGAACCAGCCAGGCCTGTTCAGCTCCCTGCCCTGGATCAATGCTGCTGTCCTCTCACATTTGTTCTGGGTTCTGGGTTCCGTTCGATGCCATGACCGCTAATGTCAAAGCCCCAAACGTCACCTTTTGCCCAATGGAATGCTTGTCCTCCATTCATAGGACCGCTGTTTTCTTCACCTCTCTTCGCTGCTCTTCGCTGGACAGACAGACAGACAGACAGACAGACAGACAGACAGACAGACAGACAGACAGACAGACAGACAGACAGACAGACAGACAAGCAGACAGACAGACAGACAGACAGACAGACAGACAGACAGACAGACAGACAGACAGACAGACAGACAGACAGACAGACAGACAGACAGACAGACAGACAGACAGACAAGCAGACAGACAGACAGACAGACAGACAGACAGACAGACAGACAGACAGACAGACAGACAGACAGACAGACAGACGCACGCATGCACACAATTTGTATTACTATACTTCTGAGGACATCAAGATTTTAGGACGTACATTTTATACATGCATTTTTTAGCGGGGGGAAGGGGGGGGGGGGTGTGACATCACACCCTAATTCAAAAGCCTGAGTAGCTTGTAGATTGGCTATTTTCTGTGCACGAGACTGGCGCACAACTAAGTATAAACAAGTAAGACGCGCGAACGCTGCTCGAAACGCAGCTCGAAAATATTGTGTATTTACGGACTTGTAATCCGTGTTATTTCACCGTGATGGGGAGAGAACAGTGTGTGTGTGTGTGTGTGTGTATGTGTGTGTGTGTGTGTGTGTGTGTGTGTCAGGCTGTTGTGCATTGTAATCAGAGCATTATGAGAGCATGAACACAGACAGACAGACACACAACCTGAGCAGGGTTACATAGTAAGCTCCACTTGGTCGGAGGCCGCGTTCGCAATTAGGCGTATCGCTTCAACCCCGAAACCCTAAACCTAACCTCTAAATTATGCCTAATCCTGACCATGTTATGGCCCGGCTCTATAGGCCACAACAAATGAAGGGGAAACGGGAGTGACTCCCGTGAGTTAAAAATGTTTTCATATGACAAATGAAAAAAGTTTTCATTTGTCATACTGCCAAACAAAACGTCAGTACAAACATCTTACAATACAATAAATTCACAGAATCTCTGCAGGTACTGTACGTGTATGTACGTCTGTAATCCACGTACCTCCAGAACCGTTCGACCGACACGCGTCATAGGCGGCCTGAGAGAGTGCAGTGCCTATAGGCGGTTGTCCAGAGTCGCCAGAAAAGGCTCTGGGCCGTGGCCCAAATGGGCCAATTGATTGCCATGGCAACCCCAGCCTTAGTTTGATTTGACAAATTCCCCACACCTGTCGAATTCCCCACACCTGCCATTTAATGAGTTAGTCAGTCCAACTTTCACAGTCAGTTTGCACTCTCCACCCATTCTCCACACATTCTCCACACATTCTCCACTGACTTCTACCACTGCACAAGGAGATCCCCCCATATGACCATATATGGGCATGCCCATACATGCCAATATACTGATAACATCAGGGAGCTCTCTCGTCACAACCTAAAAAAAACTCAAAACAATAGATTATTTTAACTATAAAACAACCATTTATCTTTAGAGGACCAGAAACATGGTCTATTTCTCAAATGCTACCACACTGGCCCTCACTAGTAATGTAAGCTAGTAACACACACACACACACACACACACACACACACACACACACACACACACACACACACACACACACACACACACACACACACACACACACACACAGGGTCTGAATTTGAATCACATCGAGAAGACTGATGAGAGATGGATAGATGGAGAGATAGAGAGGGAGGGAGGGAGAGGAGAGAGGGAGGGGAGATGAAGAAGAAGGGATCAGGCCAAGGAGATAAGCGGAGGGAGAGAAATGAGAGAGAATGAAAGAGCAACGCAGATGGAGATGTTTTACATACAGATGGAGGGATGGCTGGATGACGGGGGGGTGCAGGACGAAGAGATAATTAGAAAGATAGAGAGCAGAGGAAAACAACAGGATACAGAGAGAGAGAGAGAGAGAGGGACACACACACACACACACACACACACACACACAGGTGTGTAACACACACATTTAGCGTTTATGCAGCGACGTTGCGTGGTGTTTGAGGAAAGCTCAATTTACACCCGTCCTTATCAGCCCACCGTCACACAGACATCACACAGGCATGCACACGCACAGGCATAAGACGGCAATGAAAACCAAGTCACATGTAAAAGATGCAATTCCGTCAAAACTTTTCCGGCTGCAGTTTGCCTCTCTGTGGGAGAAGAAGGCTTAGGAGGACCTGTACCGTGACCTCTCCTTCATTAACACAATTCCTGCCATACACGCATAAAGTTGTTCTATTAAAACAATTAGGCACGCTGTTTTAGGCACCGTAACACAGCTCTGGGATGATCCATCGTCAATCAGAGAAGAAGTATGTGGATGTGACATCATTCCAAAAAACGTCACTTCCGCCCGCCCTGGCGATGGGATTTTCAGAAAAACAGCTGTAACTCAGTTGCTGTTTTTTGCATTGAAAACCATAGACATATGAAGGTAGACGCCTCCTCTGGCTCTGAGGCGCGTATCTCGGCCGTGCTTCCACTTCCTTTAAGGGCAAGCTGGAAACTTCCGTGTGCGTCACAGAAGGGGGGGGGGGGTAGGCCAATCAGAGGCAGGTGGGGCGGGTCTTTTCTTAAGAGGCAGCCGCGCAGCAACTAGTCAGTTAGACGCGCTGTGATTGGCCAGTAGTCAACGCGCTGTGATTGGCCAGTAGTCAAGTAGCCCTGCGGAAGAGCCTTGTATTGAGATACCAGTCGCTCCAATGAACTGCAGAGGCCAATGAGGTATCTAGGTTTCTATATCTATGTTGAAAACCACTGTTTTCAGCGAGCCCCAGCCCCAAAATGGCGGATCGCGGTTGGAATGTTGTGGTTCGTCTGAATACACAGGTCCCTCCTCTTACCCCTTCCCTCCGCCTTTTTAGTTTTTTTGGAACACAATGTCGCCTCCACGGCGTTTCAAATATCATCGGATGAAGGTAATTACGCTGGCAAGGGGATAACAAACGATGTTTAATACCTTGGCGGGTGATGTGTTAAAAACATTCTCCCATGGTTACTTTACAAAGTAGTTACTTTACAAAGTAACTAAGCACATGTACGCAAGTACTGTACAATTTCAAAGCACTTTTACCGTAACCCGATTAAGACCTGAAGCCGATTCTACAAATGTCTTCTAAATCCCAACAGTTTTCTAAATAACGTATGTTATAATATCAGTGGTTCTCAAACTTTTTCATAATTGTCAAGGACCCCAAACATGATATGTATTTGGCCACGGATCCCCCATCTCAAAATATTTTGTTCCAGGGATCCCCAGAAGCAAAGTTAAAAAATGTTTGCATTAAAATAATATATATTCACAGATTTGCACTTTTTTTTTTTTAAATAGCAGATCTACAAGCTCATAGCGCGGCACTCGGTGCCGTCTGCTATTTTTGAATAGCCAAGGTGTAAAATAATGCTTTTTTTTAGCTCAAATCTAAAAACAACACAGATGCGTTCCAGGTCTTAAAGGGTTAATTGAGTATTCCCATTTATAATTTTTTTTCACCCCCTTTTCTCCCCAATTTAGTCGTGCCAATTAATTCCTTCCCACACACTTCCCTTCCCACACTGTGAAGTTCAATGCGTGTGAAGTTTGGAGTCGGTCAACTTTGACCGGGCATCGATGAACGGGAAAGAAGCACCGCGGTTTGACCCCACCTGGCGGCCATTTCACTTTCAGTGAACACGCGTAAATCAACGTAAGGCTTGGAAACCACCAAAAAGTGTCGCCACACACACGTTATTGCGTGCGCAGGTTTGTGTGCGGCGTCTAGTCGATGCATTTTAATGAGCGGGACAAATGTTTTAATCCGTCCGTGCATGGCTAGTGAGAATAGCAGCATTCATTAACATGGAGCGGAAGAAAATCAGCGTCCGTGCGCTTATATGCTTGCTTGGGTTTCAAGCGCGGGTCAAACAAACTATGCACCAGAAAACCAGCAACTGTTCCTCTGTGCTGTTTACATTTCTTGACTAATAAAGTATTCAATCAATCAATCAATCAATCAATCACCCCCTAGACCAGTGTCTATCAACCTTTTTTGTGCCAAGGCACACCTGGCATAGCCAAAAAATCCCAGGGCACACCTAGATATACGGTATATATAATTATATATATATATACGGTATATCTATATACACACACTAGGGGTGTGCCGATTTTCACATTTCACGAAACGATACGATACGATATTGGGCACACAACTTCGATACGATTTCGATACGATACGCACTTTTTTATCATGAAAATATATGGGGGAGAAAAAAAGCAAATGCAAACAAATATTTCTGTTTTTGCATTATTCAGACATGCAAACTTGTAGCTTTTCAGCTTCCACTAGCCGTTTTGAATCCAAATAGGGCAATAGTGTGACACCTGACCCGAAAAAAAACAGCATGTTGTCACCCTTTTCACCTCGGGGCTGTTTGCATGCCTGATTATTATTATTGTTTAAAAAAAAATAATAAATAATTTCAAAATGATTTTTTTCAAACCTCCTTCAAACGGCGCGGCACACCTCAGCAGTAGCCCCGGCCCAAAATTGGGACGTTTGCCAGGGTTGATATACACTGCCCTAGACCCCTGTTACTGAACAAATAGGCTTCTCTATAACAATGATTTATATCGAAATATAGAGCTTTTAACTATTTCTTTGTATAACCGAACGTCTCAGTTACATCTCCTTTAAACAAAAGAAGTAAAACATGCCCAACGTTCAAAATAATCCAAACAAAAGGTTTAGGAGATCCCAGCAGAAAACTATGAAATACGGTGAAGCTACTGGGCTGTAAAACCCATGCAGGTCTTCCCTCTAAACTACCAAAGCCAAAAATATCTAAACCAAAACAAAAACCCCAACACTGGAGATCTCCCACACAAAACAAAAAGAACAGAACTCAACTAACTTAAGTATGCTGAGGAGAAACAAGCAGTGGAAAAAAGTTAAGAAAAAAAAAAGAAGGTTGAGAAAATAATCTCAAGACACTCTGCTGCAGCCTGTAGCCTCCAGCTCTGGGCTTAGCCAATCAGGCTGGCTAATTGACTGCAGGTGTTGCACTCCTAGATCAGTTAGAGAGAAAGAGAGAGGGAGGGTGTTTAATTTAGTCGTCTTGTGGGAGCATGCGCTGATTTCGAATGTCGGTATATCAGAATCAGATTGGTGTAAATCAGGGGCAAGCTCCATCATTTCCTTGTTTTCCCGTCGAAATAGTCGAGGATAATTTACATAATGTATACATATAGCATGCGAAGCAGCAGGTATGTACATGCGTTTATTCATGAGGTGCTAAAGGTAGCAGCACAACAACAGCAGGTCCACATAAGAGAGAATTCACAAAAGGCCAAAACTTCACAGGTAACAATCCACATGGTAGATCCACAAGGGAAAAAGTAGTTCACATAGGGGAACAATCCACACGAAGGCGGTAATCCGACATAGGGAAAAACAGTCCATCAAATCAAAGTGTTCCAGTGAGGCAGGCCAGCCCGGTTTGACAGGCGGTGTTCAGTACCAGGCAGTGACACAGCCTGACAGAACGCTTTCAATGTAGTACAGCCTGAGGATGCGGG
>NC_137605.1:4673575-4676075 GCF_963280865.1 Gymnoscopelus braueri
TGTGCGTGCGTGTGTGTGTGTGTGTGTGTGTGTGTGTGTGTGTGAGAATGTTTTCTAAACATTGCCACAGTTTGCGGTTGGTAACTGGCACAGTCCGTCCTTCTGTCTCTCTCTGGCTGGATCCCAGGTCTCTTGCCTGATGTGTCCTTGCTGCTCTGTCCTCGCACAAACCGGAATCTCACGGCCGGTCCGCCATTTACGGCCATGGCCCAAGTCTCTTTATTCCTCCGAATCACAATCGATTGTGCTGTCACGTTGACAGGCTTAAAGAGGTGTAACAGAAGTGGGTGAAATGTGTTCTGAAGGAGCGAGGAGTTAGGAGTATAGGGCATAGCAGTGGTGGCCATTGTGTGGTTCTACAGATAGAAAGCCCATTCATTTTTCCCATAGAGATTTCCGAAAAATATTTATATACATTATTTTAAGCCTGGAACCAAGCGATTCAGGCTCCTGGTGAAACCTGACCATACAACTTGATTATGTGTAAACAATTATAATAATAATAATATTTAATTAACATAATACTATATTTAATACTCCTTTCTTTTTGTGTTTTTCCAAAAAAAAATGTCACAGAATCAAAATGTGTTATGCACATGATTCACCAGGAGCCTGGGTGACTTGGTTCCAGGCTTAAAATAATTAATACAGATATTTCCGGAAATCTTTATGGGAAAAAGAAAACTTATTTCTATCTCTGGAACCACAAAATGGCCGCCACTGCTATGCCCTAATAGGAGGCATCACTGAGGAGCTATCAGCAAGGAGTGTATCCTCCCAGGAAGACGTGCCAAGCTGAACAGTATGGCCTTAATCACTCTGCCCGTACAGCTAGCATTGTTACGTTTGAGAAAAACTGTAGTGAGGCAGACTAAACTGTGGCATAACTAAACTGTGTATATCCTAACAGAGCCAAGGATATGTGACCTGTCCAACTGCATATACATACCTTCTACCTACAGTACATACACACATAGCCTACATACATACATACATACATACATACATACATACATACATACATACATACATACATACATACATACATACATACATACATACATACATACATACATACATACATACATACATACATACATACATACATACTGTAGCGGTTTACCCTTTAAATTCACCGTTGTTTGGGGTGCCAGCCGGCTTTTCAACCGACACATTTTTAGAGTGAATACCTTCAAGAGAACCCACCACAAGGATACATATTTACCAGCCATGCAGCCTGCATGTATAACATGAACCCATAATTTCCACACCAAACCGTTTCAGTCACAATTGGTCACAGGGGAATAGCTCAATTCAACACATATATTTATAAACAGTTCACATTAAAGAAAATAACACACAGTCCTTGTTTAAAACAAAAAGTACCTTTTAGGATTTTATTCTTTACTCATAGTTCATAGTTCAGTTCTTCACTTCCAACCAAAAAATATCCACAGTTAATAGTTCCTTAATCCAAAAAAAACTAAATAAATCCTGTTTAGGAAACAGTTCCATGGCCAAAATGAACAAAAATAACCCCCTTCAACACTCCTCCAACCTCCGCGCTCCGCCTGTTAATAGGCTCCAAAGAAAACTTAAACTCCAGCAACCAGGCTCCCCTTTACCTTTGGTACCATGGCGTGGAATCCCGGATTAATGGCCGGTCCTGATCCGCCGTTGCTGTCGCCTCGTCGATGTCCACTTGTTGAATTGTTTGTTTCGTTTTGCGCGGATCCAACGGTCCTCCCGACTGTAACGCGCGCGGCGCACGGACGCTAAAGCCACTTAAAACATATGGCTATAATAAACACAAACCGAACGGTCGCAGATCCTTCGGTTGTGAAACCTTACACAAACACACAGACAGTGACGGAGCCAGCGAGGTGATTTCCTGGTGTGCACTTCAAAGGGAGCGGGGTGGAGAGCGTGCGGAGACAGAAGGAAGGTGATAGGCTGACCGGTTTTGTGAATGGGGAGTGGAACTAGTGAATGAACGTGACGTGAAAATAAAACTCAGGGGGCGGACCGCCACAATACATACGTACATACATACATACATACATACATACACACACACACACACACACACACACACACACACACACACACACACACACACACACACACACACACACACACACACACACACACACACACACACACACACACACATACATACATACATACATACATACATACATACATACATACATACATACATACATACATACATACACACATACATGCATGCATGCATGCATGCAATTCACATAATTTACATGCACCATAAAATGGTGTGCATGTATCTAATATTATATTCTCCATTAGGAATACACACCCAACGTAAAGCACACATGATGGTCATAAATATATTCATAAACTTTTAACAGCCGCTTTGGGGAAGCACTCATCATGTGGGCTAGCTAGACGCTGACACCAGCTAAAAACTGGACACGTGTTTATGACACATATTCACTAACACTTATATGGACACATAGGA
>NC_137605.1:4681075-4686075 GCF_963280865.1 Gymnoscopelus braueri
AATATATTTTATTTTGGCGTTCAGGCTCTGCTACATTTTTCTCCCTGCTCAGCATAATTAAGACAACCATCATTAACCTTTAAGAGCAGGGAGATATATATACATAACAACCCCCCATGGGGAACAGAACCAATAGCAGAGCCCACTGGTGGTGCTGGGGTGGTGGTGGGAGTAAACGCTGCATGACAACACCTATGAAACACTAAGCAGACAGAACACAGATGAAGGTGAGCTTAAATAACCCGCCCGATTGGACAGCTGACTGCCACGTCAGAGTATGACGTACTGTATGGGTCTGCATGATGCTGTAAACAGCACCATAGAATCTCTCTCGAGTGTATGCTGCCAGAACTAACTCGCAGGCTACGTATAATTTACAGTAAGTGGGCAGAAACCTTATCTCCATATTTTTACTTTTTCGTGTTTTTTTCGCAAATTAACACCCTACTTGATCATACTACGGCGTCACACAAAAGCATCTAAAGCAGCAGATCTACAAGCTCAAAACGCGGCGCGAAGCGACGCTTTTGAGCTTGTAGATCTGCTACTTTTCCAAATCTTTTTTTATTTGAATCCTAAAAAGTAACAGTTTAGGACGTGTGAGGTTTCAGAGACGACGTGTCAGAGTGTTTGTGTGAGAGAGAGGCTTCACGTGCGCTGTGTGCACGTGGCTTAGACGTGTGCTGTGTGTGTGTGTGTGTGTGTGTGTGTGTGTGTGTGTGTGTGTGTGCACAGCTGCTGTAGGGATGATGTGTGGAAACAGTTAGCTGTTAGCTACAGCTGCTATGGGACGAAGGCTTCTCCTGTTGTCATGGAAACTAGTGCAGGAAATCACTCTAATGTTTCTGTGTACGGTTTATCATTCCCCATCGCTATTGTTCCCCGTCTCTCTCTCTCTCTCTCTCTATCTCCATATTGTTGTCTCTCTTCTGTTTAGTGTGTGTGTGTGTGTGTGTGTGTGTGTGTGTGTGTGTGTGTGTGTGTGTGTGTGCGTGTGCGCGTGTGCGTGTGTGTGTGTGTGTGTGTGTGTGTGTGGAGTGAGAGAGAGAGAGAGAGAGAGAGAGAGAGAGAGAGAGAGAGAGAGAGAGAGAGAGAGAGAGAGAGAGAGAGAGATCCTTTGTGTTGCTGAGTATCTTAACCTAGTATAATAATACATCATCATTTATCACTTATAGTGCATTTCTCAGTTAATCAGTAATGGACTTCCTGTAAGTTCATCCTCCCGTTTTAAACACTACGTAAACACCTTAAGTACTGTAACTGTTCAATGATGCACTGTAGTGTACGCCCCTGAGACAAACACAACCTGGCAGTATGTGTGACTAGAACTAGAGTCTCCGCCAGGCCCGGTTGCCTACGCAGGGCTGTGTCAGTTGTGCAAAGTTTCATGCCGATCGTTCCAACGGTGCCGGAGATTAGCTGTTCACAGACGGACGGACGGACGGACGGACGGACAGACGGACAGGAGCGAAAACATAGCATCCACATCGAATAGACAATAATCTGTCTAGTTGACGAAGCAATACACCTTCTATATAGGAAGAACTGATGATAAGGATATTATGTCCCTCAGTATTCTCTGTGCATCACGACGCACAACACTTCACCCCCGTACTAATAACAGAAAGGTTTCTGTCTGTCTGTCAGGTGTGGTTGCTTGTCCTCTGTCCTGTGTGCCTGTCTGTCTAATGTTGTCACTGTCTCTCTCTCTCATGTGTCCGTCACCTTCCAACGGTCTTTCATCCTTTTCATCTACTACATTAGTACTTGCTTGACGTCACACATAATGATTAAAACAAACACTGAGTTTTGTGTGTGTGCGCGCGCGCGTGTGCACACGTGTGTGTGTGTGTGTGTGTGTGTGTGTGTATTCTGCTGCATAATCATGAAGTCGTATCTGCAAGTCAAAGTCTCTCCCCGTCCTTGAGTTGAAAAGCTAAAAGAATTTCATTTTCCATTTCCCTGTTTGAGCTGTTTGAGCTGAGGGCTTTTGATATGATGTCAGCTTGATCTGCTGTACGCCAGGAGTTTGATAGACTTACTTTACACTCAGCACAGAGGATCATTCATCTATCTATCTATCTATCTATCTATCTATCTATCTATCTATCTATCTATCTATCTGTCTATCTGTCTATCTATCTATCTATCTATCTATCTATCTATCTATCTATCTATCTATCTGTCTGTCTGTCTGTCTGTCTGTCTGTCTGTCTGTCTGTCTGTCTGTCTGTCTGTCTGTCTGTCTGTCTGTCTGTCTGTCTCCATCCATTCAGACTTCTTTTGACAACAAACACTCCACTTACAGTCACAAGGACACACACAAATGAACACCAATGCATTTACATGTGTCTCTTAGTGATGTGTTCGAGGGCATACGATAATCATTCCCTGCGCGTGGTCGTGGTTACGTGCAGGGTCAATGGATGAAATGGTTAGTAGAGGACTACGTTCTGCACGTCATATAGCGTAACGCGGTAGAACACACCACTGGTCTCTCTGTATTTGACTCACTCTGATGCGTGAGCAGGGTGGCCATAGTGTCCTCAATGATGTTTTGGGTTTTCCTTTTACAGCAAGTGGTGTTCAGTAGATATGATCAACTTCAGGTATTTCTGTGCCACTGTTTTTTGCCGTTTACAGTGCTTTGTAGCAGAGTCCAGCATCGCTTTCTCTTGACTAAAGCTCCTTACACACCGGAGGCGATTTTGTCATGCGAATAATACGTTTTTAAAAAAAAAAACGTATAAAGTCAATGCAAGCTTCCATGGAGCGAAAAAGCGAAGCGAAAAAGCGTCTTTTAATTATTCGGGACGAGTCCGAATTTTGCGTATATTTGCATAATCGCCGGTGTGTAATGACCTTAACTCTTGGCTTTTTCTAAAGTATATTTGTTGCGTGCCGGTGTCATGACATGCTGCTCAACTAATAGTATGAATCTGGTTTAATCAATCAGCTCAGTGGCCTTGTGGTTAGAGTGTCCGCCCTGAGACTGGGAGGTTGGGGTTCGATCCCCGGCCGGGTCAAACCAAAGACTCTAATAATGGCACCCAGTGCCTCCCTGGTTGGCTCTCAGCATCAAGGGTCAGATTGGGCTAAGTCTCTGCGACGTACTAGCGTCATGTCCATGGGGTGTACTTGAACATCGAGCTGCCTCACGCTAAGGAAACAGGAGATAGGCTCCTGACCTATCGGCTTCAGGGCTCGGCAAGGCTCACTTAATCACAAGTAAGACGCTCGAACGCTGGAAGCGAACGCAGATTGACTGTGGCTGCTATATTTCAACCACACTGTAGTAGTGCACTCCGCCGCACTCTGGAGGCTGTATACAGGCAGTGCAGCTGCTGGCATTTCAGCACGGAGTTTCGAGTCACATGGGGGTGCGAGCCAATGAGACATGAACACAGATACACACACACAACCCAAGCACGGTGACATAGTAAGCTCCACTTGCTCGGAGGCCTCCTTCCGTGTTCGCAATAACCCATGTGCCTGCTAAAAAAAAGTCCTACAGTAATAATTGATATTAATCTGTAAAACTATTTGAATTGGTCAAACTAGCAATAGAAAGCATCTTCCATAGCCATAATTCTGTTTAGACATTTCATAACAGAAAAGATTATAACCTCAATCATGGGAGCTCTTAAAGGACAACCTTGTTTTTTTACAACCAAGGTTTATGTTTTAGATTGTAATTAAAGTAAATAAAAGATGAGTGTTAAAACATTTTTTTTTACTGCTTTCTATAGTTTTAGCAATTTTCACCATCTTTTTTACAGTGAGCGGGGGCATTCTGTCCGGTGGCTAAATATGTATTTTTTTTTTACACAATAACCAGGTGTTTTCTTTATTATTATTTACAGTAGCTTTTCTAGCCCCCAATAACTCACATCTGTCCATCAAAGACCACAGGACCTTTTGTATTGTGTAAAAAAAGACATATTTAGCCACCGGACAGAATGCCCCCGCCCACTGTAAAAAATATCACGGAAATTGCTAAAACTATAGAAAGCAGTAAATGAAAAAATAAATAACACTCATCTTTTATTTACTTTAATTACAAGCTAAAATATAAACCTTGGTTGTAAAAAAAACTAAGTTGTCCTTTAAACTGGTTGGTTTTGCTGTATGTAGAACAGCAGCAACATGGGTTTAGAATGATAATACCCAGACTTCATAATGTTATAGAGAACTTCACCCATTTTCAACCATTCTCATTATAACATGGCACACTTTTAATTCCAGTGGGCTATGGTTCAGAAACCTGGGTGATGAAAAGTTATTTATTTAAAGGCGGGTGGGAGTAATTGTCTCATCAACAGAATACCTTGTGATCTGTTCTCTACGCGTACTAATGCATATTAATGCTTTGGGCATCCAGTGAGTTGGTACGAATGGAAGCGTGTAGTTAAAAAAAAAAGGGGGTATCGATGGGGATTCCAAGCTATTAGCAACTACAACCTTTCTCTTCCTGGAAAGTTTGCATATTGAAATATAAACTATTGTTCTTGCATTCACAAAAAGAAAAGTCTGAAATCTTGTTTGACATTACCAAACCTGCCTAGCCATCATATGATTGGTATGTAGGTTTTTGAGTGCCAGCTGAGGCTCGTTTATTGCCTGTTTTTCACCGCAAATGTTTTCTGATACATAATTGAATGTACTGTTTAAGTTTAAAACAAGTAACGCACCGTCTGGCCATCATCTTGAGTTGGATAAAGAAAGTAAGCAGCCCCAAGAGTGCATGTCTCCCTAATGAAAACCAGGTGCGAGTGGAGGAGCATGAGCTACCACACAGGTGAATGAAATCAAGACTCATGTATATTCATAAGGGCTTGCTTATGCCATCACGCAGTATGTTTGCATTTGATAGGAATAATTTAAATTATACTTCTAGGGAGTTTTGGCATAAAAAATACACAAGCATGGATTTTTTTCCTCCTTACATTCTTTGGGCATCTATGGGTAGGTATGTCCCTATTATGACCAGGGATAAGCTC
>NC_137605.1:4691075-4696075 GCF_963280865.1 Gymnoscopelus braueri
AAATGCCTCAAACTATGCACACAGCTTGTGATTTCCGTGAAATTTCACACGCACATTCCCACTAGGCCGAGGAAGAACTGCCACCCTTTTCACATTGGCCTGTTATAGCGCCACCAGCAGGTCTAATTTTGCAAAACAATTTTTTTGGAACAAAATGCATCAAATCATGAATGCAGTGTTCGATTACCGTGAAAGGCCTAAGAATAAATGGCTATAAAATAAAGAATAAAATGAATAGATTCCTTGGGTTAAGACACAACTCCCCATATAGGCCACGCCCATTTGCATCAGGATAGATTTTCCGGTACACATGATCTCTGGGCCCATGCGATAAACATATCCAAACGGCATTTTGATAGTCCTTACCGTTCGTCCGTAAATGGCTTCCAAAGTTAGTTTTACCAAAAATGCCAGAAATCACGAACGAAACGTCCGGTCAATCCCAAATTTGAATCACATGTCGAAGGTGGTTTACTCAACGAATCCCCAAAAGCATTTCCACTCTGACCCATAGGGGGCGCCACAAATGCACAAAACGTAACCGTTTGATGCGTCTAGTTGCCTCTCAATCCATCTCCATCCCGTATGTGTTTCTCTCTCCATCTTTCCATTCATGTCTCTTGCTGGGCCATCTGTTGGACTGCTAATTTCATTTTCATTTCTCTCTCTTTTATCTCTTAATCTCTCCATTTCTCCAGCGCACTCTCAAGGTTGTTCTCACTCACTCTTCATATTTATGCCTGAGGAACAGTCCTTGCAATATAATGGTGTTCTACAATAATGCAATAATGGTGATCAGCGGTGGAAAAAGTACTCAAATGTTTTACTTAAGTATCAATACTGCAATGTAGAAGTACTCTGTTACAAGCAAGAGTCCGGAATTAAAAATGTACTTGAGTACAAGTACAAAAGTATTGGTATAAAAAAATGTACTTAAAGTACCAAAAGTAAAAGTACAAAAATGTTTGAAAACAGCAGATCTACAAGCTCACAACGCATCGCATCACGACGCGTTGTGAGCTTGTAGATCGGCTATTTTCAAATAGCCTAGGTATAAAATAGGGCTAAAGTGGTTAACGTAGGTTTTATAATGTAATGATTTATATCTGCAAAGTAACTAGTAACTAAAGTGTTCAAATAATTGTAGTGGAGTAAAAGTACAATATTTGCCTCTGAGATGTAATGGAGTAGAAGTAAAAGTATAGGCAATTGAAAATACTCCAGTAAAGTAAAAGTACCTCAACATTTTACCTAAGTACAGTACTTGAGTAAATATACTTAATTCATACTGTATGTAATCCACGCAATCGTAGAGGGATAGAAGGAGTGGGCCAAGTACAAACCCCTGGGAGAGACCGGTCAATAAGGTATAGAGGGTTTAAGTGGTTTAAGGATTCTACAAACATTCAAATAAATGGCATTTTAAAGATTCTGAAAAGGTTCTTTCTTGAACCAAAAGTGGTTCTTGTGGTTCTATGGCGTCACCACCATGAAGAACCACTTTGAGTTCCAGTTGACACATTTATTTTTCTGTGTGTGCATGCTGCTGCATTCTCATGGTGAAGGACCAGGGTCACCTATAGACACAGACATATATTCGTCTTGTGTTATCAGAAAACACATTATGATAACATTTTAGGCGAGAAATAAGTATCGATTCATTTCACATTGACCGCACGGTTATTTGAAAAGTTATGTTGAAAATAGTCAGACGCAGAATATAGGCTCTATGCACAGCAGCCATATTGGAAAGAAATTGGGCCTCTTCCTTTCTTCCTTCACAGCAGGGGCGGACTGGGACCAAAATTCAGCCCTGGCATTTTGGCCCGAACCGGCCCACCACTCCCGTTGACAAAATGGTCCGGGGGGTGGTGGGCCGGTTCGGACAGAAATGCCCGAACGTTTTGTCAACGTTTTGTCAACGGGGTGGGGGGGGGGGGGGGGTGTTTCACTGTTTTAACCCATTAACCCTGTGTAAATTACGCCACTGCTGGAAAGCATCCCAGCCCAAACGTTAACATAACCAATAATTGGGCCGCGCGACCCGGAAATGATCGTAATAATGAGAGTGTACAAATGGAACTGAGGTTCCATATGTTCACTCTCAGATTTACACACCGGTAAGGGACCATTTGTAACCCCCTCAAGGAACCATTATGAGGGTCCCTGGACCACACTTTGAGACCCGCTGGTGTAGCAGAGTGTTTCCAGTGAGCCAACATGCTCAATATCAGCACCCTGACTCTGTTTGACCAGAATGGAACAGAGCCTTCATTAGTATCATTGGTAACACCTGTGAAGGAAGTATAGATGGGTTTCTTGTTTGTAAACATGAGAGGATGATGCGCGCGCAGTGGAGGGATGAGCCTGTAGGGGGCGCTATTACCCGCAGCAGCTCTGGCCATTGTACATTCATAAAATGAATGGTCTTCACCAGGTTTAATGAAAGTAGATTAAATGATGCAGTTTGTAATATCTTCTTTACTCAATAAAAATGATTTGTCGGAAGTTGGATCTGTTTGTATATAATAGCAGCATTATGCCTATTATGCCTATAATAGCAGCATTATGCCTATCTAAATCCCGAAAATAACAAGAGAGTGAATGGCACTTCCGGGTCGTTCTACCTCCCGCATGCGCAGATTGCACACTCTGCTCTGTGATGACGTCGCTCGGAAACCCATCTATAAGGAAGAGGCCCAATGTCTTTCCAATATTGCTGCTGTGCATAGAGCCTATTGCGTTTCACATTGACATTTATAGATGCGGCCGTCGTCGACTCAAGGATACTCTGAATCTTACTTCATTATCATATCACACAATTACTGGTGTAAAAGAGCGGGTGAAATTATGTTGTTGTGTTTGTGAGTGTATGTGTGTGTGTGTGTGTGTGTGTGTGTGTGTGTGTGTGTGTGTGTGTGTGTGTGTGTGTGTGTGTGTGTGTGTGTGTGTGTGTGTGTGTGTGTGTGTGTGTGTGTGTGTGTGTGTGTGTGTGTGTGTGTGTGTGTGTGCTCACAACATTGCAGTTAAAGTGTTAGAATATGGTATGGAAGACAGAATCGAGAGGAAAAGAACAGCACTCAGAACAAAAACACAAAGTCCAGTAGACATAAGGTGCAGGATTAAAAAGTAGTCATTGGATAGACAGAAACATAATATCCAGCATATTGTTGCTGTCGGGACAGAAACCTCTTATCTCCATGTTCTAGCTTTTTGTGTTTTTTCGTAAATTAACGCCCTACTTGATCATACTACATCACACATGGGCAACTGGCGGCCCGGGGGCCACATCCGGCCCCCACCTTCACTTAATGCGGCCCGCAGGTTAATATCAGAATACTGATATATTATTGATTTCAGCTGTTACTATTCCAAACATGCAAACATGACCCGCTTTAATTACCTCAGTCTATATTAGTAGCTTAATAATCTCTCAAGAACAGATTCTGCTCTGTGTTTGAATCTGTCGGGGAGGTTCGTCATAACATGTGCGCACTGGGCTACAAGTGGGCGTGCCTTCAGATCAGGAAGCAGGCCGCACTTTACCCAATCAAATGTAGTGGGCGGGATTCACGTGTCCGTCGATCCTTCCCGAAACTAATTTAACAATAGCGTCCGCGGAGCAGACAAAACCACGGAAAGATATTCACATTTTAACTTGCTCTTTCATCATAGAAACAAGTGGGCTTATAACCAAAACGATCCATGTTCTTTGGGAGAAGTGGTGTTAGTGTTCCGTGTAGAAATATTGTTAGTGGGAATGAAAACATAGTCGCACCACCGGAAGTGATGCGCTGAAGGCAGACCAAAACCCCGGTTTCCTTGCGCACGGGTGCTACGTTTTCTTCCTCCCAGAGCCAACTGAGATAGTCAAAAACAGCAGAGGGCGCTGTTTTTCCTTTTCATTTGGCGCTGGGTTCCCAGATTGGTAGCTTAATGACTAGTATTACTATTCTGTCTTTTTTATGTCCAATGTATTTGTATATTTGTATTGTAAGTTCATAAAGTTAACATAAGTATAACTAAATGCATTTGAAATTGAATAAAAATTTAACTTTTCAGGATTCCAATAAATAAATAGCAAAAAAAAGTATCAGGATTCCAATTCAAAAATAGCAAAAATAGCAGATCTACAAGCTCAAGACGCGTTTTGAGCTTGACATAGAATGTGACATAGAATGTGACATAGAATGTGACATAGAATGTGACAGAATGGCGAACTACGGCATTAATTTACGAAAAAAGTTAAAATACAGAGATAAGAGGTGTCTGCCCGACAGTATATGCAACGTGGCCCTCTGGAGTGAGTGTGGAAATATAGTGGCCCTCTACATCATCAAAGTACATTTAGGCATAGTTTTACTGAGTTTAGGTTTAGGAATAAGGTTAGGTTAGTTAAGGCGTAGTTTTACTGAGGTTAAGGTTAGGATTAAGGTTAGCTTTAGGCTTAATTTGACTGAGGTTAAAGTTAGGATTAAGGTTAGGTTTAGGCATAGTTTTACTGAGGTTAAGGTTAGGAATAAGGTTAGCTTTAGGCTTAATTTGACTGAGGTTAAGTTTAGGAATAAGGTTAGGTTTAGGCATAGTTTTACTGAGGTTAAGGTTAGGAATAAGGTTAGCTTTAGGCATAGTTTTACTGAGATTAAGGTTAGGAATAAGGTTAGCTTTAGGCA
Source organism: Gymnoscopelus braueri (assembly GCF_963280865.1). Classification (NCBI taxonomy): domain Eukaryota; kingdom Metazoa; phylum Chordata; class Actinopteri; order Myctophiformes; family Myctophidae; genus Gymnoscopelus; species Gymnoscopelus braueri. Next base: position 4,695,749 of record NC_137605.1, read on the forward strand.
TAGTTTTACTGAGGTTAAGGTTAGGAATAAGGTTAGCTTTAGGCTTAATTTGACTGAGGTTAAAGTTAGGATTAAGGTTAGGTTTAGGCATAGTTTTACTGAGGTTAAGGTTAGGAATAAGGTTAGCTTTAGGCTTAATTTGACTGAGGTTAAGTTTAGGAATAAGGTTAGGTTTAGGCATAGTTTTACTGAGGTTAAGGTTAGGAATAAGGTTAGCTTTAGGCATAGTTTTACTGAGATTAAGGTTAGGAATAAGGTTAGCTTTAGGCATAGTTTTACTGAGGTTAAGGTTAGGAATAAGGTTAGGTTTAGACATAGTTTTACTGA
>NC_137605.1:4706075-4721075 GCF_963280865.1 Gymnoscopelus braueri
AGCTAGTATGCCTGAAGAGCTGCTGTGTTACGTTCTTATCAGGCGACTCAATCAAGATAGGGTAGGCAGAATATACCTGTAGCCTATACTTTTTTTTTCATAACTATGTAATATTTATTATTGTATTGACACTATGCCGTGTCCGTGTGTACTCCAGTGTCCTGTGATGTCATGATGATGTCATGTGTGTTTTATTTTATTTTGTAGCCACGCCCAACCATCACCATGGACGCAACTGTCTGAGACTCCGAGTGTACGTCTGTTGTTCCACAGGTACGCACACAGGTACACACTGTGTGTGTGTGTGTGTGTGTGTGTGTGTGTGTGTGTGTGTGTGTGTGTGTGTGTGTGTGTGTGTGTGTGTGTGTGTGTGTGTGTGTGTGTGTGTGTGTGTGTGCGTCTTTGTCTGTGTGTGGTGTGTGTGTGTGTGTGTGTGTGTGTGTGTGTGTGTGTGTGTGTGTGTGTGTGTGTGTGTGTGTGTGTATGTGTGTGTGTGTGTGTGTATGTGTGTGTGTGTGTGTGTGTGTGTGTGTGTGTATGTGTGTGTGTGTGTGTGTATGTGTGTGTGTGTGTGTGTGTGTGTGTGGGTGTGCGTCTTTGTCTGTGTCTGTGTCTGTGTGAGACATAGAGAGACAGAGACAGACACAGAGAGCAAGAGAGAGAGAGAGAGACCTGTGGTCATGGGCACCGATTTTATTTTTTGCCGGTGGGTGCATTCCCCGTGGTGGCAGCTCGAGCCCCCGGGCACCCACAGGATCAGCGCCTGTGCCTGTGGTAACACACTCATGCACACAAAGACCAAACAAGCTCAATATGTTTTAATACCAGGAATTTCCCATGGAGTATCTCTCTCTGTCTGTCTGTCTGTCTGTCTGTCTGTCTGTCTGTCTGTCTGTCTGTCTGTCTGTCTGTCTGTCTGTCTGTCTGTCTGTCTGTCTGTCTGTCTTTTCAATTAGTTTTATTGACAGATAGCAAGTAATATAGAACACATTCTAATTGTAAACATATTAAATTGCATCATACTCATTATAAACATCATATACATATCTTGCATGTTATACTGTATTACTTATACATACATATTATGAACCTAAATATCACAGATATGCATGATTAAAACCCTTGTAAACCGCATATAGTTAGTTGACCGGGATCACCCAGGGCTCTATTCTCCTTTTTTCCCTTTACACCAAATGTCTTCTCTGAAAATAGCTGATCTATAAGCTCACAGTGTGTCGCAGTGTGATGGGGCTTTGATCTTATGTTCTGCCCCCATGTGATTTAAAATGTTTCTTGTCTCAGTTGTCATTTGTCTTTGTTAGATGTGTTGTTTCTATGCAAATGCTTTTTTTTACTCTGTACTGTATCACTTTGAAATGTGTTTCAAATGCCAAGTGCTCTACAAATACAATGTATTCAAATGAATAGAATCCACCAAGGTGGAAAGTATTGGCACTCCAAAATAAAACCGAGTTTTAGACTGGACTTAGTTAACCATTTATTTTATTCCGAAACGTTTCGGCATGTAGCCTTCATCAGAGCAAGTTAAAGACTTAATGTATTATTACTATCATTATCGTTATGGGCTTTTTTTTCTGCAAATGTTTGCTCCAGCATAGGGACGCTAGGGTTCATGTGCTCTTACACTGGGCGAAAAGAGCCAGAATCCCCAAATATCAGTTTTTTGATTCTCGCTAGAATACGGAAATTTCTGATGCATATCCTGAGTTTTGTTGATATGCAACATATCTGGGCAAATATTAACCTAATATACATCATGAAGATAATATATTGTACTAGGATATGAGCAACACTTTAATTTTGTCATGTATGTGTTCCGTAAATGACCTTAGATCATATCTGGATATATCTGTTCACAATATTCTTCTAGAATACTGATTAAGTCTATGGCATATCTGGATGTGTCAGATATTGAGTTCATATATCACTTAAAGTCATATCTTTACTCTGGAACCACTAAAGAATACAGACCATTTCCGATGCATATTGAAAGTTTTGTTGACATAAGCCATATTCATACAAATATGGATGAAATATTCATCTGCTTGTCATACACAATGTATGAATTTGACGTAACGCAGTATATAGGAATATAATGACACCCTATTTCGAGTAGAATAATGGCAATATCTGTAGCATATATCATCATCTTTTGTCATATAAAACATATTTACTACAGATATTGCCATTGGACCTGTTTTGGGTGAGATATTTAACTGATATAGATAGGTCATGAAAATGGACAGAATCTGGTGATTTATACTGGGCAAAAAGGGCCTGAATCCGAAAATATGTCATTGGATACGTCACTGGATTTTATGTAGAATACAGAACATTTCTGATACATATCCTGAGTTTATTGATATGCCATATTTGGTCAAATATGAACCCAATATACATCATGAGGACATATATTATATAAGGATACCAGCTACATCTTATTTGTGTCATCTGTGTGTTCCAAATATCACCTTATATCCTATCTGGACATATCTGAGCACAATTTTTTTTCTAGAATACGGATCAAATCTATGGCATATCTGAATGTGTCACAAATACAGTCTATGTTAAGCTCATATCACTTAAAGTCATATCTTGACTCTGGAGCCACTAGAGAATTAAGTATACCGGAATATATTGATACCCTATTTTGAGTAGAATAATGGCAATATCTGTAGCATATATCATCACCCTTTGTCATATATAACATAATACCAAAGATTTTGCCATTGGGCCTGTTTTGGGTGAGATATTTACCTGATATTGATAGGTCATGAAAATTGACAGAATCTGGTGATTTATACTGGGGAAATTGAGCCAGAATCCGAAAATATCTCATTGGCTACGTCACTGGATTTTATGTAGAATACAGAACATTTCTGATACATATCCTGAGTTTATTGATATGCCATATTTGGCCAAATATGAACCCAAGATACCTCATGAGGACATATATTATATAAGGATACCAGCTACATCTTATTTGTGTCATCTGTGTGTTCCAAATATCACCTTATATCCTATCTGGACATATCTGAGCACACTTTTTTTTCTAGAATACGGATCAAATCTATGGCATATCTGAATGTGTCACAAATACAGTCTATGTTAAGCTCATATCACTTAAAGTCATATCTTGACTCTGGAGCCACTAGAGAATTAAGTATACCGGAATATATTGATACCCTATTTTGAGTAGAATAATGGCAATATCTGTAGCATATATCATCACCCTTTGTCATAACATAATACCAAAGATGTTGCCATTGGGCCTGTTTTGGGTGAGAGTTTTACCTGATATTGATAGGTCATGAAAATGGACAGAATCTGGTAATTTTTACCAGGTGAAATCCCAAAATATTTATCCAGAAATATCATTAGATTTTCTGTAGAATACGGACCATTTCCGATACTTATCCTGAGTATCTGGTCAAATGTGAACCCAACATACATCATGAGGACATATATTATGTCAAAATACCAGCTACATCTTAATCTGGTGATTTCTATTTTCTTGATTATCTTGAGAATATGGATAATTTCTGGAACATATTTGAAGTTTTGTCGGTAGGCTCCACATTTGATAAAATATTGACTCAATATATGACTTTGGGAGGTATATAAAACCTTTTCATATGACACATATGTTATTCTTGTCATATTATGTTTTGATACAAAAATATTAAGATATTCGTATTAATTTGTGTAGAATACTGACAGTATCCATAGCATATCACTAAGTGAAAAGGTCCAGAATCCTTAACTTATAACAATGTATATTTCCTTGGATTCTCTACAGAATACGGACCAATGCTGATGCAAATGAGTTTTGTTGATATGTGCCATATGATATCTAGTCAAATATAGACCCAGTATCCTACAGAGGACATAGTATATTATACTAGGATTCCAGCTACATCTTATTTGTGTCATATATGCGTTCCAAATATGACCTTTGGTCTGGAAATGTCAGGTTATGGTAAAGACTACTCAATGTCAGGTAAATGACAAGTTGTTACACACAGCCATGATCAAATGAGAAACCTCCTCTCCTAGTTGATCTAAGCATACTGTGTACGCAGTGCATAACCCAAAGTCTGCAAATACTTTCAGTGCTCACATCCCCGGGTATGGACTAGTACTGTACTGATTACATCTATGGCATATCTTTGTGTGTCACAATTATCTTGGGTTCATATTATGTAAAATATTTAACTGATGTATAAGTTATGCAATGGGTCGAGCTCAAGAGCTTTAAGTGGATACAGTCTGTCTCACAGGTAGGGTCAAAATGGGATGGGGCTCACAGAGCCCAAGGATCCTTACCAGGGAAGCTAAGCATGCAGATCTGTTGTTTTTACCTTTCATAAACAACACAGAGGCAGCAATCTTGTACATGTCCTTATTTCTGTATGCATTGCAAATGATTCTGCTTTGCTGGTAACTGGATAAAAACAGAACATCTCTGGGTAAAGACTAAAGACCCCCAGAAAGTATGCAGTTGAATTGGCTATGGGACAGCAAGCTGTCATTATATTTAGGGAAGTCTGAATGTTGATCAAGGCATACATTGGACTCTATCAGCGTTTCTCTTGAATTTAATGGTAGGTATTAGGTAAGTGTAAGCATTCAGTTAATCATCTTGGACGTGAACGAGACCAGTGTATAATCAGTGAGTCTATGGCCCTCTCTTGGTAAGGACCATGCTAAGTGATCAAGGCCTCTAGCAAGAACATCAAAGTTCCTTGATAAGTTCCATGAGGACACTAGCTTTGTATCCTAAATAGGAGGGCTAGTGTATCTATTCTGAAATGATAGAAACTGAGAGGACAAGTAGGGATAGGCCTATATTCCTCTAGTGGGGGGAGTAATGGAACACAATCCCCAATGCAGGCCTAAACTCGGGACTGCAATGGCGAGACAGACAGACAGACAGACAGACAGACAGACAGACAGAGAGTGTGTGTAAACAAAACACATACAGTGGTTGAGTACACAGTATGATGCTTTTCAAACATACAAAATAGGTGCATGCCGCTTGTACAAGGTGTTATTTTGTTGCACAAAGTATACAGCAGCATACTGCTTTGAAATAATGACCTCGGGTCTTGAACCCAGACTCCATGATTAAAGGCTTGTATACATATGGCAAACTGTTGACTATGCAAAGGTCTTGACCTCAGCTGTCAGGTATGGTCATTGTTAAACATCTATGGGGGACTATGGAAATGGGGGAAATTATCACCCATTTAATGATAAACGCACGCACGCACACGCACACACATGCGGAATATATTAATGTAATGAAAAAACTACAATTCACATTATAGATGTGACAGAACTTGTTACAGTGTATATATCAGCCCAACATACACTTGTTTTGGGGAAAAGTGGCACAGAAAAAAATAAATAAATCCTTTTAAATAAATATGCAAATATGGGTAAAATACTTTAAAAATTGGAACAATATATGGCAACCAGATATTAAACATAATTTACTGTATTCATCAATGCCTAACACAAATAATCATGCTTGAAATAAGTAAAAAAAAACGACATCATACAACAGACATCATATATTCATTGACAGGTTATATAAGCAAATGATCAGCTGTAATGAAATCTGATTTAAACACATTTTAATGCCCAAACTAACTGAATATATTGCATATCAACAGTGAATGAATGTAGACGCCATGTTGTAGTTTCTGAAAAAAACGACACATACAGCGTGTCAATGGAAAGCACTTCCAAAATTAACTACAAGTCCCACAATGCATTGCAGACGTCTGTTGCTTTGTGGGTGCATGCCCGCCAAATTTCAGTTTGAAAAAACGAAATGCGATTGGCTGTGTGCTAAAGTGCCATGACGTTGCAGGCAGCTATTGGCTCTTGACTCATTGGAGCAGCAGTGAACCTTGAATGAACTCTGAGTGCGCGCAGTCAGTAACTCTCATGCAGGATGCAGGCTCTGTGATAGCTGAAGTGATTTAGGTTAAAACGAACTGAAATAAAGGCACTAAAAGACTGTTGGACAAGAAAGTAAGTTTCTACAAGCTGCTGATATATTTGTGGAGACTTTTGGCATGCACAGTCACAGAGGTTGGAGCAGTGAGATAATATTACAGGTAATGCACAGCTTTTATATTTTCTCATGAAAATGCAGTGGTCCTTCATGTCAAGGACCCCCAAATCCAAAATAGAGGCTATTTGGCTGCAGACCCCCTTCTGAAAATATTTGCAACCTGAGCTTGTAGATCTGCTATTTTCAAATAGCTGATGTAATAGGGTGGTTAAACTGTTTTTTTCATGCTATATTAACTAATATAGCTAGGGAACCCCCTCAGAAACCTCTGGTGGTCCCTCCCTGGACCCCACTTTGATAATCTACTGTGTATTTTTACTTAATTAAAGGCATAGGGGAAGTGATTTTCTTTGGTTAAAATAAGTGTTAAATAGCTCTATATTGTGATAGTACTCATTGCTATAGAGTGTTTGTTCAGTAACAGTGTTAAATAGCTCTATATTGTGATAGTACTCATTGCTATAGAGTGTTTGTTCAGTAACAGTGTTAAATAGCTCTATATTGTGATAGTAGCTATAGTGTTTGTTCAGTAACAGTGTTAAGTAGCTCTATATTGTGATAGTAATCATTGCTATAGAGTGTTTGTTCAGTAACAGTGTTAAATAGCTCTATATTGTGATAGTAATCATTACTATAGAGTGTTTGTTCAGTAACAGTGTTAAATAGCTCTATATTGTGATAGTACTCATTGCTATAGAGTGTTTGTTCAGTAACAGTGTTAAATAGCTCTATATTGTGATAGTAGCTATAGTGTTTGTTCAGTAACAGTGTTAAGTAGCTCTATATTGTGATAGTAATCATTGCTATAGAGTGTTTGTTCAGTAACAGTGTTAAATAGCTCTATATTGTGATAGTACTCATTGCTATAGAGTGTTTGTTCAGTAACAGTGTTAAATAGCTCTATATTGTGATAGTAGCTATAGTGTTTGTTCAGTAACAGTGTTAAGTAGCTCTATATTGTGTGACAGTAATCATTGCTATAGAGATTTTGTTCAGTAACTGTTAACCAAACCGAAATGCCGATCTACAAGCTTGTAGATCTGCTATTTTTGGCTAATGTTCCCCTCAGAAAAGGAATTCTAGGTTTCAACAGGTTAAAAAAAAAAGTTCCTATCACACAAACATGTGTTGGCCCCCCTGTAGTAACTCTGAGGACCCCCTGTTGAAGACCCCTGCTATACAGTACCAATGATTACTATCACAATATAGTACTTTAACCTTACAAATTGTTTGTTTTAACCCAAAAATATCACTTACCCTACCTTTAACCAAAATGAGCTGTCATCCAATCTCTTATGCTATTTCTTGTTTGTGTCTACCTTTTGGTGCAGAGACAGGTAATTAATAGAGATAGTAATAATCTGGGCAAATGCAAACAGTGAGAAAATAAGGCAAATACCATTACAATTGACCTTTACTAATGTAATCTAAATTATTGTAGCCTACTGTACACTGTGCCAATTGTGGCTGTGTTAAACCATCAGCAGTGAATATAATGACTCAGTACTATGAGTATATTTACACTATCAAGTGTGAATATGAATGAATAGTCTTGTCAGTGCAACTTAACAGGCATCTGTTACATTTCTGTGATGTCATGTCATAATAATTTATTTGACTGTATACAAAGATTAACGCGTTGATACACAATTTAACTCAGAGATACAAATGAACCATAAAGCCTGGTTTATACTTTGTTGCACAAGGTGCCTGTATTAAAAATGGCTGGTCTACAAGCTCACAATGTGTTGCATCACTTGTAGATCAGCTATTTTTGTGTGACACCAGCGCACACCTATGATGGGGCGTAATTGAGTCCATTTATTGGTACCATTCATACACTCTTTATTGCGTAGTCTTTACATGGGCCTGGGGGCCAGACCCAGCCCCTGGACCATCTCAATCCAAAAAAGACCCCCCAAAACATGTCAATTTTAAAAGGCAGCAGATTTTGAGAAATCATTTTACTCATTCCAAATTGGTGGGCTACTAGTATTTACAATTTTAATCCATACTTGCATTCCACTGGTGAAGGTAGCTGTACAGTATGTACTCAAATGGTCAATATCAAAATGTTTATAATCGTGAGACAGTCTGCCTTGAGTCCATATATTTAACATAATGGTGACCATTTTGAATTTAGATGACCACAGACATGTCAGTAGGCAGAGATCTCTGATCGTCTGGCTTTCCCAGACTATATTTGTTTCTAAATTATTATTGATATGTTTGACCAAGCATCCAATTATAATTAACATTATCTGCCTTCCACAGCACATAATTGCCTTGGACACCACTGTCCACTGACCTTGGTCTGGTCTTGGTTTTTAAATGCATCTGTTTGTGTGTGTGTGTGTGTGTGTGTGTGTGTGTGTGTGTGTGTGTGTGTGTGTGTGTGTGTGTGTGTGTGTGTGTGTGTGTGTGTGTGTGTGTGTGTGTGTGTGTGTGTGTGTGTGTGTGTGTGTGTGTGTGTGCGTGCGTGCGTGTGTGTGTGTGTGTGTGTGTGTGTGTGTCTGTCTTCAGCTTCCGAACGCTTCATAAGGAGGAGGTTACAACTGCTGTGATCCAGACAATAGAGGATTTCAGACATCAAAGTTGAGCCTCCACCAACTCCAAAGTAAGTTTTATATCAGGCTGTTAATCTGAGTAGTAATATGACCTTAAATTGGTTGTGATTTTAACAATTTGATGACCTGGCTTACCTGTGATCCTACTTTACTGAGGCACTACACTGTCTCTCTGCATGTATGTGATGTCTTAATATAATACACTTAGAGTTCATAACATGGTATTTGTGTTGTAATTTTCATTCACTAGGAGGCAGTGAAAAGATGGAGCTGGACGGGACCGGAGGACATAAAAAAGACGAAGACCCTTACCAGTAGGACAGATCGGGTGAGTTATTGCCCTGCTCTATTACTGTTGCATTTGATTGATCACGTGTATTATCAATTGGCTTTTTATGTAAGGGATAATTAACAGTGAGGTGGTCATTACTGAGAAATACGCTAACAGGGTGATGCAGGACTTGAATAAACACACTTGAGTGAATCAAAGATTCTCTGTCTGGTGGACATATTTTATTTCCTTCCCAAAAAGTGGATTTTACACAAAATGTGGGGGTCTGAGAGGCTTCCCACCATAGACAATAGGCTTTCAGCATCATGAAACTGCCTTTGTTTAAGCGAATATCAAAATCATACTTATGTTTACTCAAGTGTAGTGATCATACTTGCAATGGTTCCCAAACTGGGGGTCCCCAAATGATTTGGAGGGTCCCCAGATGATTACCTTAGTGAAACATTGTTTTCTCACTCGACAGTAAAGAAACCAACATACAGTAAAATTGTATACAGGGTACCTGCACATTTATAAAGTTACAATTTAAGGACTTTTAAGACCTTTTAATACCTCGATAGCCGATCTAAAATGATTAGCTTAATGTGCAACATTGTTTTCTCACTCAACAGTAAACACACCAACATACAGTGTATACAGGGTATCTGCACATTTATAAAGTTACAATTTAAGGAATTTAAGACCTTTTAATACCAAATTGGCCAAATATTATGTAAAAAATAGGCAAATATTGTGAAATCAGCCGATCTACAAGCTCACGCCTAGCAGTGCTAGGCGTTGTGAGCTTGTAGTTCGGATATTTTCACAATATTTATCTGTGGAACCGAGTCAAACTAAATGTAATGCCTACAATTCCAAGTGCTTGTCAGGGTGGGGGTCCCCAGTTCAAATATGATTATTTTGGGGGGTCAGGGCTGAAAAGTACAGTTAGACTGACACCACTGTATTAATGTCCCTACAGACCACCGTCCGTTAAATCTATAGAAGCCTCGGAGAGAGATGGCAGGTCCAGCCGGAGGACAGGTATGTTCCCACCCCCCCCCCCCCCCCACCTCTGAAATGCCTCTGTTTGTGAAATAACATAACACTTTTGTATCATGTTATGCTGAAAATATCAGTGCCCATACCCTAGGTGGGGTTGGCGAAAGGGCCTCTCTGTGTGGAGTTTGCATGTTCTCCCCGTGTCTCCTAGGGTAGATACCCTCACAAAAACATGCAGTAATCCTGGTCACTATACTGCCTCCCCCTGGCCAGGGGCGCCTGATGGAGGGGAAAGGAACTGGTTGGAATAACGTGTTCCTTCCACGCGCTACGTCCAACCAGGGAAACTTTCCCCTGTCAGGTGATAAGAAGGTCAGTTGGCTCTCATGCATTGAAGGAGGCATGAGCTCGGCCCTGGCCTCCCTAGGTTGGCAGAGGGAAGGTAGTGCCCAGGATTACATAGACAATTGGCACTGGGTGTAAAAAATGGGGTTACAAAATCGTGGGATAAACATTTTAGGAAAAAAATAATATTATGCTTAATGAGGGGTATCTTAAAAGTGTGATTTTCCACAGCTTCCGTACTGCTCACAATGAGGTGGTGACCCAGGCTGTGATGCAGGCTATTCACGACTCAGAGCCCCAGTGGACCACCAGCCTAGTCAGAAGTAAGTCTGATATCACGTTAATTTGGGGACTTATGTCCTTAAATTGCTTGTAATTTTAACAATTGGATGACCTGCTGCTTACCTGTGATCGTGAGGTATTTTCTATGTATGCGTTACCTTGCTTACTGCAAGTCGCTCTGGATAAAAAGCGTCTGCTAAATACCTACATTGTAGATTAGTGTTGATTTGACACTGTTAAAGATAACAGATGGCACACTAACCATCTAATATTGCAAAATGTTATATTGTTGTTTTTGTTAAAAAGGTAAGTTTTCTATTCAAATGGTAATTTCTATAGTGTTTGCTAAATAACAGGGGTCTCTTCTTGCTCTCAAATAAACAGAAAATAAATGTTCATCAGGAGAGTACCCCTATTTTTTTGCCAGTTTACATTTTGTCTGCTCATTTCTTTGAGCAGACAAAATGTAAACTATCTGTGATCACTATCCTTTTGAGATGCCTTACTATAATACATTTAGAGTTCATAACTTGGTATTTGTGTTGTAATTTTCATTCACTAGGAGCCTGCAACAGGGCTTATGAGAACATCAAAGCCGCTCAGAAGATGGAACTGGATAAAGACCCTTACCAGCAGGAAAGATCGGGTGAGTTATTGCCCTGCTCTATTACTGTTGCATTTTATTGATCACGTGAATTATCAATTACCTTTTTTATGTAAGGGATATAACAGTGAGGTGGTAATTACTGAGAAATACACTGGAGGAGACAAAGCAGAGGGGTCATACAGTCCAAATGTTTATAGCTTGGGTTGTGTAGCTGCCATAATATAGCTCTGGTCCAGAGCTATATTAGTAGTAAAAAATAAACAATATACTAGTTTCACTACTCGCCAAAACAAAAACATGGGTTTCTGATCTTAAAGGTAGGGTAAGTGATATTTTTTGGTTAAAACTAAAAGTATTTTGTTAAAAGGTTAAAATACTATATTCTGATAGTAATCATTGCTATAGAGTGTTTTTTCAGTAACAGATGTCTCCCTGTCTCTCCAGCTCTTTAATAAACAGAAAATACATTTTTCGGTAGGTGTCAAAATCTCAGCCAATCAGGAGAAAGTACACATTTTTTAGCTTAATTTGTATAGTGTTCCAGTTCCAATTTTGTCTGCTCATTTCTTAGTGTCATCACTTCCATTTCACATTTCACTTGTTTAATCTGTATCCTAATCTGTATCCTGATTGAGTTCTCTGTCCTGGTTGGATAAAATTGAACTGAAACGAAAATGTATTTTCTGTTTAATAAAGAGGTGGAGAGACAAGGAGACTCCTGTTACTGAACAAACACTCTATAGCAATGAGTACTATCACAATATAGAGCTATTTAACACTTATTTTAACCAAAGCAAATCACTTACCCTACCTTTAAGCCTATTCTACAGATCTGTCATAGCATTTTTTTATTGTCCAGTCCAGATCGGTGGCACACTTGAGTGAATCAAAGCTCTTCTGTCAGGACGTTTTATTTCCTGGCCAAAAAGTGCATTTTACACAAAAGGTGGGGTTATAAAAGGCTTCCCACCATAGACAATAGGCTTTCAGCATCATAAAACTGCCTTGTTTCAGTGAATATCAAAATCATACTTAGGTTTTCTCAAGTGTAGTGATCCTACTCTCAATGGTTCCCAAACTGGGGGTCGGGGACCTTTTAATTACTTTAGTGCAACATTGTTTTCTCATTCGACAGTAAACAAACCAACATACTGTTTAACGCAGGGGTCTTCAACGTTTTCAGGCCAAGCTGAGAGAGAGTTGAAGCAGGGACCCCCTCTATATTGTATAAAATTGTGTTTCAGATAAACTTTTGCTGATCTTTTTTCTGGCTAAAGTTCTCCTCAGAAAAGGGATGCTAGGGTTCAAGTGGTTAATGTAAAAAAAAAAAATCATATCAAACAAAGATTTGGCGGACCCCCTGTAGTAACTCTGAGGACGTCCTCAAGTTGTGAGTTTGTAGATCAGCTATTTTCACAACATTTATCTGTGGAACCGTGTCAACTAAATGTAATGCCTCAACTCCTAAAATTCCAAGTGCTTGTCAGGGTGGGGGGTCCCCAGTTCAAATATTATGAAGGGGGGTCACAGCCTGAAAAGCTTGGGAGCCCTTGTCATAATGTACACCTGTTCATTTTACAGTCAATGGAAAATGCACTGTTCCTGGTCCAGAGGTTAGCGAGAACTTTCTAATGCTCGGGACTAGAGCTAGCCATAATATAACCCTCATACTGTATTTACTTATTTAGTTTTGTTGATCGCTTTAAAAGTCTAACCTCCTCTTCTCATCTGTTACACAGCTTTTCAAGAAACGGGTCAAGATTGGGCAGAAGGGAGGAGAGAGAGAGGACTTGGACTACCTCAGTGGTGCGGACGCAAACTTTGTCGAGAGTGATGAAGACAAGACTGCCTTTAAAATAACTTCACCAAAGTGGCGCGCCGGACGGCTGTCCAAAATAATGGCTTCATGTCAAACTGCCCTGGATGAAAACCGAAGGAAGTGTGTGGAGCCGAAGTCCAACCGTGTTCGCACAAACTACGAACTCTTCACCAGACAAACCCCCCTGCTGCAGAGGGCAAGCATCACTATCTGCAGGAGAGTGAGAAGGAAGAAGGCGACACTGGAGTGTAAAGCCTTTTAGTTATACACTAATCCACGGAGCGCTGCCCTGTAGGTAGCGCGCCATTGCTGCGGTGTCAGACTCAGTCAGCAGCTGTTGCGGTTCTGTCCGTCTGTTGACGTTACTCTTTACCTGCTTGGTTTAATTACTAAATAACTATACATCTTTGTAAAGTTAGTGTTAGTAAAAGTTAGTAAAAGTTAGTAAAAAGCAGGTAAAAGACTCAAGAGTAACGTCAGTGACTGCAGCTGACTGACACCGAGTCTGACACCGCAGCAATGGCTGCGCCACCTACAGGGCAGCGCTCTGTGGATTTGTGTATAGGCTACTGGACTCCTAAGCTTTTGGAAGGGAGTATAAATGGTTCCAGTTCAGTTTACTTTGTTTGATTGGCTTAGCGGCAGATTTGGACTGGAAACACGTGAAGGTGTCATTATGTTTCTGGTTCAAATCTGATGCTGAGCCAATCAAACAAAGCTATGGGGAACTGAACTGGAACACGAAACATTTATGCACCCTTTCAAAAGCTTCGGAGTACAGTTGTGCACAGTTAACGGTGGTGTGTGTGGATGTTTTTATTTTAATACTGTTTTTAGGAGTACAGTTGTGAACAGTTTAGGGTAGTGTGTGTGTGTGTGTGTGTGTGTGTGTGTGGATGTTTATTTTAATATTTTTTTAGCATCACTCACACCCCGTTCCGTTTAAAAAGTCAGTTCAGTTCTCCAGAGACTTCTGCCCAATCTTGACCCGTCGTTCCTACCTTGTTCCTAGTTGTGTGGAGAGGGAGTTTGGAAGTGCGTGTGTGGAGAGAGGGAGAGTTTGAGGTGTGTGTGTGGAGAAGAGTTTTGAGGTGTGTGTGTGTTTTGGAGGTCTTGGCCCCAGCTCTGTTAAAAAATAAATATTGCTCATTTGAAAGTGATTTTTTGTTGTCATTTTTAGCTTAATATTTATCTTCAAAGTAGATCGGCCATGGTTACAGGCCGTATCAATACAATAACCTGACATAATATGCAAGTGGTGTTTGGACTTCAAATATGGTTACAGGTCGTATCAATACAATATCCTGACATAATATGCAAGTGATGTTTGGACTTCAAATATGGTTACAGGTCGTATCGATACAATATCCTGACATAAAATGCAAGTGGTGTTAGGACTTCAAATATGGTTCCAGGTCGTATCGATACAATATCCTGACATAAAATGCAAGTGGTGTTTGGACTTCAAATATGGTTACAGGTCATATCGATATAATATCCTGACATAAAATGCAAGTGGTGTTTGGACTTCAAATATGGTTACAGGTCGTACTTCAAATATGGTTACAGGTCGTATCGATACAATATCCTGACATAAAATGCAAGTGGTGTTTGGACTTCAAATATGGTTACAGGTCGTACTTCAAATATGGTTACAGGTCGTATCGATACAATATCCTGACATAAAATGAAAGTGGTGTTTGGACTTCAAATATGGTTACAGATCGTATCAATGCAATATCCTGACATAAGCTGCAACTGGTGTTTGGACTTCAAATATGGATAGTGGTCATATCTTGACATTGGATATGAGTAACTAATCATCTCCACATATGACAGCTGTCCATTTCTGATGAGATATTTTAGACACTGATTAGAATTATTTCCCGAATATGGCATGTGGTAATATACAGTATCTGGGATGATACACTCCATATTCTATCAAGAATAAAAGTGGTCCCACATCCGTAGTTGATATGCTCCGACCATGAAATATATTTC
>NC_137605.1:4726075-4728894 GCF_963280865.1 Gymnoscopelus braueri
AGGAGAGGAGAGGAGAGGAGAGGAGAGGAGAGGAGAGGACAAATTTCCACTCAGAACAAATAGGAGGAACAAGACTCTGGAATACATTTTCAAGCATTTGTGTGTGTCTGTGTGCGTCTGTGTGCGTCTGTGTGCGTGTGCGTGTGCGTGTGCGTGTGTGTGTGTGTGTGTGTGTGTGTGTGTGTGTGTGTGTGTGTCTTTGTGTGCGTGTGCGTGTGCATGTGCACAGGATCAATGAATGACGTCTCATACGTGTTGTCACAAAGCATTTATCCAGCAGGCCGGTAGGCGGAGTCAGTACAAATGACTGGAAGCTGATTGGCTGGACATGTACTGGATGGCTAGTTGCCATAGTTTATTAAGACAAACAAAGTTAAATATACTTTGATTTTGAATTTAAAATGGCCTTTTCTTTTTGTTTCTTGTGAGATGTACAGTAGTCTGGGATCTTGAATGAACAGATCCCGTGAAAGAAGTTTCCACAGTTCCGGACTTGTTGGAAGCGGTCCAACGTGGACTGAGGACTTGTTGTCTTGAGTAGAAGTCAAAGTAGTAATTGGATCGTGTGTGTGTGTGTGTGTGTGTGTGTGTGTGTGTGTGTGTGTGTTCGTGTGCGTGTGTGCGTGTGTGCGTGTGTGTGTGTGTGTGTGTGTGTGTGTGTGTGTGTGTTTATGACTGTCCTGTCCTGTCCAACTTGTCTCAACATGGACATCAGTGGAGACAATACACAGTGTTTACATCCACAATGTTGATCAATGCTCAACCATAAACCCATGAACTGATGCGACAGATCACCATGTCCCCCCGTCTGTCTGTCTGTCTTTCCGTCCGTCTGTCTGTCTTTCTTTCCGTCCGTCTGTCAGTCTGTCTGTCGTCCTTCACGTCTGTCTCTGTGAGGTTAGAGAAGCACACAAACAGACATGTCGTCTCTGATGTCCCTGCGGCCTGGAGGAAGACGTGGAGGAAAGAGGAAGTAAAGTCTCACATGGACACGGACATGTAAGACATGTCCAAGGCTCTACTGGCCTCTACTGGTCTCTACTGGTTTGAACTGGTCTCTACAGCGGCATCATTATTTCAAGAATGCTTCTGCAACGGCCACGCCCCAGGTGATTCTCATTGGACAGCAGCACTCACCCGAGGCGTGCCTGGCTTGTTCTTGTCAAGCTAAGCTAAGCTA
This sequence comes from Gymnoscopelus braueri, assembly GCF_963280865.1. Lineage (NCBI taxonomy): Eukaryota > Metazoa > Chordata > Actinopteri > Myctophiformes > Myctophidae > Gymnoscopelus > Gymnoscopelus braueri. The sequence goes on from NC_137605.1 coordinate 4,727,256, forward strand.
AGCTAAGGCTAAACGATGCTGTGCTATTTACGTTGAATGTCGACGAGATTCACAAACCCAAAATACGTTTCATATCAATATTGAAGTACTATATGTGACATTTCTAAATAAATAATAAACAATTCCAACCCGATCCGTTTTGCAATTCGGACGGCGTGCTAAGTAGTCGCGCGAGGCCATTGGCTGTAGAGTGCGGGCACTCGCTTGCCTAACAGCTTGCATTTGTTATTAAAAAGCATTCTTTATTCCTATACATTCAAACGTTATGCTAGCTAACATTAGCATTAGCACGCTAGTGAGCTACACGAAGTAAACAACAGACTGGCCGCCCTGCCAGAGTGTGTCTGCCTTGTTCGGTGGCGTGCACTGTTATCTTGGGGCGGGCGGTGATATCCAATGAAGCGCTAGTCCAATGAAAAGAGCCTGGGGGCGTGGCTGTCACAGAAGTCTGCTGGAAAGAAATAAGTGGTGTCTCTACTAGTGGTATAGAGAGACCTCGATGTTTATCAATGCAATGCTGATCTGCCGTCCTCTGCTAATGCATGTAGAGGAGTGTGTGTGTGTGTGTGTGTGTGTGTGTGTGTGTGTGTGTGTGTGTGTGTGTGTGCGTGTGCGTGTGCGTGTGTGTGTGTGTGCGTGTGTGTTAGAGGTGCTAGCAGTTACTACATTATGTACATCTAAATATGAAAACGCAAGATGAAATAAATACCGAGCAAACGAAACACACGCACCAACATCAGTCAAACTTGCAAATGAGTTTCCATAGCGACTATAGCACCTTATATCACCATGGCACCCGCACCCTGCCAACCGCAGGCCTTGGGGGGTGGGGGGGGGGGGGGGTGGGGGATGATGATGACAATGACCGACGAGGACAGCCTTACCGCGGTGAAGGGCAACACATGCGGGATAGACTTGCATCAACACGACGACGGGACAAAGAAGTCAAATCTTCAAAACAGTCATCTGTGACGAGAGGACGCCATGATGACGATGATGATGATGATAGCATTTTTACAAACCTGAAGCTCTAATTTCCTGTGTGTAGTTTTTGTTCATTTTTCTTTCTTTCTAGTTAAATTTGTTTGTTGTCGTGACAATTCATTTACCTGTGTGGCTGATTGGGGATCATGATTGGGGTGTCGAGGGGTATGGGGGTCATGGGTGATGTGTCAGAGGTTATGGGGGTCATGGTTGGGGTGTCAGAGGTTATGGGGGTCATGCTTGGGGTGTCAGAGGTTATGGGGGTCATGGGTGGGGTGTCAGAGGTTATGGGGGTCATGGTTGAGGTGTCAGAGGTTATGGGGTCATGGGTGGGGTGTTAGAGGTTATGGGGGTCATGGTTGAGGTGTCAGAGGTTATGGGGTCATGGTTGAGGTGTCAGAGGTTATGGGGGTTATGCTTGGGGTGTCAGAGGTTATGGGGTCATGGTTGAGGTGTCAGAGGTTATGGGGGTTATGCTTGGGGTGTCAGAGGTTATGGGGTTTATGGTTGGGGTGTCAGAGGTTATGGGGTTATGGTTGGGGTGTCAGAGGTTATGGGGTTTATGGTTGGGGTGTCAGAGGTTATGGGGTTATGGTTGGGGTGTCAGAGGTTATGGGGGTCATGGGTGGGGTGTCAGAGGTTATGGGGTTATGGT
>NC_137605.1:4729094-4801594 GCF_963280865.1 Gymnoscopelus braueri
GGGGTCATGGTTGAGGTGTCAGAGGTTATGGGGGTCATGGTTGGGGTGTCAGAGGTTATGGGGTCATGGTTGGGGTGTCAGAGGTTATGGGGTCATGGGTGGGGTGTCAGAGGTTATGGGGTCATGGTTGGGGTGTCAGAGGTTATGGGGTTATGGGTGGGGTGTCAGAGGTTATGGGGTTATGGGTGGGGTGTCAGAGGTTATGGGGTTATGGGTGGGGTGTCAGAGGTTATGGGGGTCATGGTTGAGGTTATGGGGGTCACATGTAGACTGAACTGGTCAGCTAACATGCCTATGAGCGACGTCGCAGGCAGAACACACATTCTACGACACATTCTACATTTCCCGTGTTCTTCATTCTTCATAGTCTCCGATTTTAAACGTCACCAGTACACAGCTATAGATCCTCAGGGTTGAAGCTGCAATCCGGACCGTTCCATATGTCCTCCCCTCCCACGCGGGGAAACCAAACTTCTACCGCTCTTCCAAGACAGAATGATAGAAGATATTGGGCTTACGAGCTTCAGAATCAGGCAGTACTACTTTTCAACCAGTAAGTGTCCTACCTGACACCAGGGTCTAAAAATGCCTCAATGGAAGAGTAGGGAGACCAGCTCCAACCACTACAGATGTTCTAGTTATATTGTATTAACGTATACTCTACCATGCACATTGGTTAACCACTTAAACCATCTCTAGTCCCAGAGAACCGGACATGTATTACAACTGGACTTGGACAGCTTTCCTTCCATCTACACTAAATGTCTTTGCCCCCCCAAAAAATAGCTCTACAAAAATAGCTCTACAAGCTCAAAACGCGGTGCGTTTTGAGCTTGTAGAGCAGCTATTTTTTGGGGCGAATGTTCCCCCCCAGAATAGGCATGCTGCGGTTCAATCGGTTAAGATAAAGTTTTATTCAGTCGTATAATGTCTGGATTGCTGCTTTTAATTGATCCATTTGTTACCCTCAGAGTGTACATTTGTAGCTTGGACTTAAATTAACATTTTTTTTTATTTTTTTACTGTGTATCATTATTCAGAAATCACTTACATTGAAAATGTCACCAAAGCCCTAAAGTGTTTGATTCCAGATAAATGATGTGATGTTTAGCAGTACGGTAGTGAGTTGACCGAACCCATGTCTATAGATGGCTCTGGGTGGGGGTGGGGGGTGGGGTGGGGGGGGCACTCTCTCAAAAAGTTGCACTTAAGAACTTAGACACTAAGTGTGTGTGTGTGTGTGTGTGTGTGTGTGTGTGTGTGTGTGTGTGTGTGTGTGTGTGTGTGTGTGTGTGTGTGTGTGTGTGTGTGTGTGTACGTGCGTGCACATGCGTGCGTGTGCAAGAGTGAGTGATGTGTTTATCTTGTAAAAGAACAAAAAAGCATTTATTAGTGTTGGGAACAACAGCTACAATCATGTTTACCTGAACTGGAATGACTTTAAATGAACTTGAAAATAAAGTGTAAACAGTAAAACATAACAGCTTATAACAAATCGACAGTAACCACAATAATGAGCTTACAGACCTTACTTTTAAACACCCGAGTCTGAGTCTTTATTACTCTATTCTCTCCCTCCCTCCCTCCCTCTCTCTCTCTCTCTCTCTCTCTCTCTCTCTCTCTCTCTCTCTCTCTCTCTCTCTCGTTTGGTTTTGTCTTCTTTCCTCCTCTGCTTCCACAGACAGACCAACCCGATCGCCAGAGAACTACGTATGTATGCACGGATCGAGTGCACTTCATTCCGTGGATAGTCGCCTCGAAACCCCGAAATTGCGTGCATATGTACGGCGCTCCCTTTGTGACAAAACCATTTCGGAGGCGCGCAGTCACAGGCGAACTGTCACCCCGTGAAGGACCACCGAGGGAGCTAAGGCGACGTCCTGAACGGTGGGACGTTCGCCTGTGCCTACTCAGCGCCGTTTGAGTTATGTACCGATAGGCACAGAATCGTACATTTTGTTGTGGGGACTGCTCTGCTTCCGGGTTTTTCCGGGTTGCGACTGGTTACGCCCATCGTGGGACTCGCCGTACATATGCACGCAATTTCGGGGTTTCTAGGCGACTATCCACAGAATGAAGTGCACTCGATCCGTGCATACATACGTATATCTCTGGAGATCAGGCTGGACAGACAGACAGACAGACAGACAGTGATGGACTGTGTATACATGGATAAGACAGTAGATTATAAGACAGTAGAGATGGTGTGAGTCGAGAGCAGAGGTTTGGAACACCTGGAAGATAATATAAAAAACAATCACCTGGATGTAGTCTATGTGTGAGTCACCATCTCCCTGTCCTCCTTCAACAAAGAGCGCACAGTTACGACAGACCGAGAGACAGACGGCAGTCTAGACACTTACTGCACAGGTCTACACCGTGGTTACTGGCTTCATCTGGTCAACATGTCTCATCATATCGTTTCCTCAGGACGTGTTTCCATGATTTAACACAGTGGTTCTAAAAATGGACTAACACATTGTCACTGTGTCTGTGTGTGTGTGCGCGTGCGTGCGTGCGTGCGTGCGTCCGTGTGTGTGTGTGTGTGTGTGTGTCTGTGTCTGTTTACATTCTCATTAGGTGCAGGTGTGTGTGTGTGTGTGTGTGTGTGTGTGCGTCAGTGGTGGAACGCAACTTAAGTACACTTATTCAAATACTGTACTTAAGTACAATTTTGAGGTACTTTTACTTTACTGGAGTATTTCCAATTATATACTTTTACTTCTACTCCACTACGTCTCAGAGGCAAATATTGTACTTTTACTCCACTACAATTATTTGAAAACTTTAGTTACTAGTTACTTTTCAGATATAAATTACTACATTATAAAACATACATGAACCACTTTAGCCCTATTTTATACCTAGGCTATTTGAAAATAGTCGATCTACTGTACAAGCTCACAACGCGTCGCAGCGCGACGCGTTGTAACAGACTTTTACTTGTAACAGAGTAGCCTACTTCTACATTGCAGTATTGATACTTTTACTTAAGTAAAACATTTGAGTACTTTTTCCACCACTGTGTGTGTGTGTGTGTGTGTGTGTGTGTGTGTGTGTGTGTGTGTGTGTGTGTGTGTGTGTGTGTGTGTGTGTGTGTGTGTGTGTGTGTGTGTGTGTGTGTGTGTGTATCTTATTTCCTGATTTGACATTCACATGTTAAGTTAATACAAATCTTTTCTGATCCTAACTAGCAGCAGTGAGCATCTTACACACTGGGACCACATCGCCCTGAGGCCAGTGCCTTGCTCAAGGGTAGCCTGCAGTATGACCCTATAGGACGCATATCTGTCACTGGTCTGATAATGACTTAACATTCAGGGGAAATAACAGATCTACGAGCTCACAACGTGCCACAACACATTGCGTATTATATATTGGCTATTTTGTTAAGAGATTTGCTGTAGAGTGTCAACCAGTAGATGAAGTGGTGAATTGATAGTGCTGCATAAACAGAGGGCATTCAAGGATCTGGGCATGACATTAAAGGCATAGTATCGTCACCTTGTGAAACTAATGGCCTGAGAAATTATTTGAGGAAAATGATATTTTTTGTCTAAGTCAGCTCCTCATGACGCTGGCCACCTCTGGTAAAATCACCTATCTCCTAATTGAAAAGGATCATGCTGTTCCCTCCCCTTTTAGTAGAATGACCTATCTCCCTAGTGTGACTTAGGCCAACATAGGCAATTTTTCTGAATTTAAAAAAAAAACTATTTTTTTTAAATCCTAATTATTTGGTCTAAGTCAGGTTTAATCCTAGTTAAACCTATTTAAATCTCTTATGTTACATAACTGACAGACAGTGTTATTTTAATTTTAATAGACATAATTTGTTATAAACGTTTTGGGTGAAATGATTAATAAATATATCGTTTTGTTTTGGATAAAACATTTATTTTTCCTCAAAAACTTTTTTTTTTAAATGACCTGGGCCATTAGTTTAGCAAGGTGACGGTATGTAACCTTTCGCTTTGTTTATAACAAAACAATATACCAATATCAATGTTTTATCCATCATTTCCCCCTATACCAGCAGTCATCAGCCACAGTAGTGTGGTGGTGTTTACCTGCAGAAACACACTGACTTCTGTCTATATTTTGGTGTTTTCACCGTTTGTTTTGGTAGCCCAAAAACTCCCCCGTCTACCAAAACAAATAGTGAACAGACCAAAATACAGCGGGAAGGTAAACACCACCCCACTACTCCTGTGGTTGGTTGATAATTACTGGGGTAGAGGGAAATGATTGGGAAACAAGACCAGGAGACCTGGTTCTGCCAGACCCAGACTTCACATGACGTGTCAGCCTGTGTCTATGCCCATGTATGGACGAAAGGGGGACAGACTTTTATGGCTGGGGCCTAAGGACAAAGTGACCAAAACCTGTTTTTTGCCCATGTATGGAGAAAACAGGTAAAAAAAATGCCCATGTATGGACGAAAGGGGGACAGACTTTTATGGCCGGGCTTCGCACGACGTGTGTCCCTTCTATGCCCATGTATGGACAGACTTTTTTGGGGGCCAGATTTTTTTTTGGCTGGGGCCGGAGGACAAAGTGACAGACTTTTTTTTGGCTGGGGCCGGAGGACAAAGTGACCATGCCCATGTATGGACGAAACAGGTACAAAGCCTCATGTAAGCCCGACCCTTTGGGTCTGGCAAAAACTATTATATATTGTTTTGTTACGTAAACCACAGGGCAAAGTTACATAACAGCCAAGCTCCTCCGGAGGCCTCCTTGTTGCCACCGCACAGGACTGGCAGCTTCAATTGGACCAGGGAAGGCAGCTCAAGTTCCCAGAACACATCTCAGCCACTTGGCTCCGCCCAGACATGGTGTTAACCAGTGTTGATTTTGACAACACATTTTTATTTAGTTTTGGTCTTTTGAATACAATTCCATTTAGTTTTAGTCATCTGAAATGTTTTAGTTTTTGTCTAGTTTTAGTCTAACTAAATATCATAAGATTATAGTCGACTAAATCTACAGTTGATTTAGTCGACTAAAATGTATTGTGGCGGTGCCTTGATGGCGTCGTAATGTCTGATTTTACACTTGGTTGCGTGCTGAAAATAGCCGATCTACAAACTCACAACGCGTCGCGCTGCGCCGCGTTGTGAGCTTGTAGACCTGCTATTTTCAGAGCGCAACACCCGAGCGCAACCAAACATAAAATAACTCTACTGGATCTCTTCTCCACTCGTCCCTACCTAACATTTTAATCTAGTTTTTATTTGTTGACAAAATTGTATATTTAGTCTTAGTTTTAGTCGTCATAGCTTAGTTTTTAATAGTTTTCGTCAGTGAAAAAAAGGTAGTCGACGAACATTTTTCGTCATAGTCTTAGTCGACGAAATCAACACTGGTGTTAACATCGGAGTCAACAAATCAAGTGGTCTTAATGGAACTTACTGTCCCCTGGGAAGACCGAATTGAAGAGGCCGACGAGCGGAAAAGAGCAAAGTGCGCAGTAGGCTACTGGCGGCGGAGTGTAGGAGCAACGGCTGGAAAGCCTGTGGCGAACCAGTCGAAGTCGGGTGCCGCGCGGATTCGCTGGCCGGTCCCCGCATCGAACCCTCGCACTCCTTGGAGTAAAAGGACAGCTGTGCAAAAGAGCCATCAATGCAAAAGCATTCTTGAGGCTGCTGGAAAAGCCTCACGATGGCTGTGGATCCAAAGGGGGGGTCCGTGCCGTGGAGTAGTGGGCCACTTGGACACAAGTTGCGGCTGGGTCACAGAGGGTGTCTGACGGTTGATTAAAGACCCGAAACACTCCGTGACCTCGGGTTCATCACTGAAGACGTGTCCAAGTACCACCAGTAAGATGTACTCTATAACAGGGGTCTTCAACAGGGGGTCCGGGACCCCTAGGGGGTCCTCAGAGCTACTACAGGGGGTCCGCCAAATCTTTGCGTGATATTTCTTTCTTTTTTTTACCTTAACCACTTGAACCCTAGCATCCCCTTTTCTGAGGAGAACTTTAGCCAACGTTGAGAGCTTGTAGATCTGCAATTTTTGGCAAAGAGGCTATAGGTGTAGAGGGAAAAAAGAGCAGACTAAGTTTAAAAAAAAACGTTAATACAATATAGAGTAGGGGGTCCCTGCTTTATCTCTCTCTCAGCTAGGGGTTCCTTGGCCTGAAAAGGTTGAAGACCCCTGGTCTATAACGAACTAATGTCAAAGTGTTGGGGAACAAAATACCCAATATAGCTAATCAGCACATTTTGGCCTTTTAGAGCTGTTCCCAATATATATGTATATATATTTTTCAATGGGGGGGGGGGGTGGGGGGGGGTCCTTGTCATGGAAAAATGTAGTTCCCCATATCTAACATATATATTGATTGTGTTTGTCATGCAGTAGTAGCCAGCGGCGTCCACTAGATGTCAGTGCTCTATCACTGGCACTGTGGAACAGCAGCTTGGATTCCATAGACCTCTACACGTGGTCTGTAAATCCCTATCTGAAAGAATAAATCCATGAATACAACAATGGCCATTGTGTAACAGCAGCTATAGGGAGACTCTATGGGATGAAGCCTGCAGGTGTGTTTGAACGGTTCATGATTAATGAGTAATAAGCTGTTCAAAGACGCAGCCCTGCTACTGGAACACTGTGCTGGCTCATTCACTGTGGCTGTCTACTGGTCATCTGGGAGCTACTCAACACCACCAACTGGTCACTGTGCCGGGTGTTTACTAGTTACTTTGTATAGCCCTATATACTATTTACACGCCCACAATGCGACTACAAGAGCTTGTAGATTTACATTTTGAACTTGCGAAAAGGGGACATTCTTCAAAATTAGTTATTTGACTTTTGGTACATATTTGGATGCCAATACTTTTGTACTTTTACTCAAGCACCGTTTGAATACTGAATTGCACTTTGTAAAACAATATATCTACATTGCAGTATTGATACTGTTACTTATGTAAAACATGTGAGTTTGCAAACGTCACACTGCTACGCCCGGCACAAATATCTCACGAAGCCTATCACGCCTATCACTCAGTCAGACCTACCAGAAGGTCTGACAGACCTACCAGAGAAGCCTAGAGCCGATGCCTCCGCCTCAGACCTCAGGATTCAGAACGTCCTGTGCGTCCTTCCTCAGGCCTGTTTTTTTTTTGGGGGGGGGGGGGATTCTTGGGATCGGTAAGCCCCTCCCAATGGTCAAATTGCATGTTCAATCGAGGGGTCATCTGAAGCTCACACCCCAAATATGGGACCTTTTGGTCTATCACTCCCCGAGTTATGCCCTGGACATGCAGGAATTTTACGAATAGACACTTTTTTGTCGGACAGAGATCTCGTGGATTATTAGTATGATGATGATTATTATTATAATTAATTAATGAATTAAAGAATTTTGAAAAAAGCTGATCAACAAGCTCACAACGCGTCGCATTTAGAATTTCGGAATATTTTCTAAAACATTTTAACAACTCAAATCTTGTATGGGGGTCACCGGCACAAACTCTTTTCAAACGGGGGCCAAACAAATATTAATTTAGGGGGGTCTTTGACATGAAAAGGTTTTGTTTGAGAACCACTGCTCTAAGGTATGACATCATCATGCTTATGTCACAACAACAGCACAGAGTTGTATAAATGGGACCAACGAGTCAGTCAGTCAGTCAGTCAGTCAGCCAGCCAGCCAGCCAATCAGCCAGTCAGCCAGCCAGCCAGCCAGCCAGCCAGCCAGCCAGCCAGCTAGCCAGCCAGCCAGCCAGCCAGCTCTCCTGAGCCAAAGGTAGCTCACGCAGCTCGCTCTGACCACAAGTATAACTGCTGTATCAGAGCTTCAGCAACAGTACAAACAGGCTCCTTAAGGACTCCCTGGAATGGTGTCGATTCTGCTTCACGAATGCCGCCTGAGCATCGACACTAACTTTCAGACGCTGTCGCCCCGAAGTGGTTGATCCGAGAACAGCCTCCTATTCCTGTACAATCCTACAACACCCCAAGACAATATGGCTCGGACTGAAGACGAAGACTACGGATACAACCTGGCTGACAGGATTAAAACAACATTAAAACAACACAACAGTTGTAAGGCCATGGTAAAGTTAGCTATGGAATGTAATCCACAGGCAAAACAACTACTTAGTGCCATGACAAGTTCAGGATGTCCACCGTCGCTTGACGGCCGTTTGTCCTGTAAAGATTGTAAAGATGACAGTTTATTGGGGTTCTTTGATATAAACTCGTCTCTAATTGTTATATGTCAGAACAAAATTCAGAGTCAGTCACAAGTGAACACTACAGTCACACATGAGCTCATCCATGCCTTTGACAACTGTCTGGCACGCGTGGACTGGAGCAATTTAAAACAACGGGCTTGTTCAGAGGTTCGGGCGTATACGCTCAGTGGGGAATGTTCCACTGAGCAGTGTGTCATGGGAAGAGCTGTGCATTCTATCCTGCACATGTGCGTCACCAAAGAAGAGGCAGAGAAAGCAGTGGTTGGGGTCTTTGATACCTGCTTCAACGACCACACGCCGTTTGGTCCGACTCCACACAGCAAGAAGAATGCCTTCAGAGAATTATGAGAACTTCTTCTTTCGGCCAATTCCCATCGGGGGTCGACACGGCGGATCATCTGTTTTCATCTGGTTCTGATTTCTGCGTCTTCCATGGTGACTCTTGCCGCTCCCATTAAAACCACCTCTTTGGCCTTTTACCTGGCAGTTCCATCTTCAGCGTCCTTCTCCCAATGTAAGGCAAGACAAGGCAAGGCAGGTGTATTTGTATAGCATATTGGTTCTCAGGGTCCGGGGACCCCCAGGTGTCCATGGGGGTCCCCAGCGAAATGTGTTAATATAGCGTCACAATGATTTTTTAACCACTTTAAACATATTTTATTATTTTTTATACAAAAATAGCAGATACAAGTTCATAGTGCGTCACTGATTTTAGCAATCTAAATCTTAAAAACATTTTTAACTCAAATCTTTGCTTCTGGGGGTCCCTGGCAATAACAATTTTCAGATGGGGGTCCGCGGCCAAATATATATACATTTGGGGGTCCTTGACATCAAAAGGTTTGAGAACTTCTGGTATAGCACATCTCAACGCAGAAGGCAATTAAATGTGCATCACAAAAAAAACATTGGGCTCTGCACACCTCGGGGTCATACACAGACCCAACGTCCGGACGGACGGACGCTTCCCCAGTTATGCCAGGGACACATTTCACTGAATCTCTGTCACCCACAAATTGACAGACAGAGCAACAAGTTCACAACGCGTCGCAATGTGACACGTTGTGAGCTTGTAGATCTGCTATTTTCAAAGAAAAAGTTTGATGAATTGGGAATATTTGTGAAACATTCTAACAACTCAAATCGAGTGCGGGGGTCCCTTGGCACAACATATTTTCTGATGGGGGTCCGCAGCCAAAGACATATGAACTTGGGGGTCCTTGACATGAAAAAAGTTTGAGGATCTCTGTTCTAAATGGACCCCTACAAGTCTGTAACTCTGACAGTGTACAAATGGATACCAAATGGACCCGTTCCATTTGTATACTGTCAGAGTTAAGGGGGGTCCTTGAAATTTAAAGGTTTGAGATCCACTGATCAACGCCATCAAGGAACCCTGAGAGTCCCAGGACCCCACTTTGAACCACTGCTATACTATAGCAGTTAGCAGCTATAGTACGACCTGAGAGTGAGAGTGTTGACATGAACACGCTTAACATGTGCAGTAAAAGCAGTGTGAGGGTGCAGTCACTCTTTCCTGCCTCGATGGAAGATGCTGTGGTGATGTGGTTGTGGTTGTGATGTTTAACTGTGTTTCTGCTAAACTGGCTCCTTCAGCAAAACCACCGACCAATGTCAGTTAATCTCTAGATCGGCTATTTTGGCTATTTTTGAAATTCTTTGAAAATGCTTGAGAAATGTTGACATAAAGCGACGTGGCGCCAAATAGAAGGGAAAAAAAAGAAAAAGGAGAGAAAAAATCAGAATCCGATGAATTTGTCATGTCACAGCTTTACAGGTGATCAGGTTGGTTTTTGTGCAAGCGCCATCATTTTTCCAGGAAAAGAACAAAAGAGATGGGGGGCAGGCAGACAATACTGAATATAAGATATCCATATACTGTGTACATACATAATAAGCAGCAGGTAAGTATATGCTGGGTCTCATAGCTATGAGCTATGAGACCCAGCAGTCTGGTTAGTAGCAGCCACAAGAGCCCAGCTATGAGACCCAGACGTGTGGGAACCAGCATCATCCATGGAGGGCCACAGCACCAGTCCCAGTGCCCAGACAGCATTGATATGGGAGCCAAGCTAATGGAAACGACAGCCTTTCTCATCATGGAGAGATTAGTATGCTGAAATAGAAGCCACTGTCCGTTTCATCGATTTATTTTTTAAAACATTTTTATATTGTTTTATAGGCCTATCTTATTATGTCATCGGTAGGCACTTATTCGGACCACCTCCGCGACACAGAGAGTGTAGACCGTCCCATAGTGAGTTAAATAAATAAATAAATGCATCAATTAATACATACATGAATGAATGAATAAATAAATAAATACATTTGAGGGGGAAAAATAGTTTCTTTTTTAAGTAAAAAGTCAGAGTACTTCTTCCACCACAGATCTAGACCAGATTAGTGTGTGTTTTCCATCTTTACCCTGAGAGGTGTGGGCTAATCTCTGCAACCACATGCAGACCACATCCTGCTGCCACTGGTAAACACATGTCAAAAACCCACTGAGCTGCTTCTCACATTATGTTTTGACTTCATTTAACTTCCAGTATTTCAGATCAGTGCAAACTGTGAATTTGAGTGTTACAGTAAGTGCAACTTCTGTCTCTAAATGAAAGCACATTTCATTAGTTGCATTATTTCAGCTTCAATGATCAAACTGTGGTAGGTCCTATCAGCAACAATATAATTTCAATATTTCTATTTATTTTTTATTCATACATATTTTTCCACAAACTGCTGAAAAAGTACATTTTCTATTTGAGAGGACACAGCAAAAAGTTCATTTATGCATGAGCTTGGTGAATGATATTTGATGCAATATCGGTATCAAACCGTTTTTGTTTTTATTATTTTCACCAATATTAACCAATATTTTTTTCACAGATATTTCACAGATATCAACGCAATAATAATGTGACCATTAATGGCTTTGAAAAAAAGGGGGAAAAAAGAAACATCAGCAATGAGCTCAATATAAATATAATGTAATATATGGGTTCTATATTCTAATTAGGTGTAAATGCCCCTCCTCTCCCAGCAGTGAACCTTATAAACCACTGTGGCCACCTTATAGCACTTTTCTAAGTTATAAAGTGCTGCATAAAAGGAACTAGTACAAAATTCAGCAATTATAATTCAAAGTAGCTGTACTAAAAAACAAGAAGATAGTACCACCAACAGCAAGAAGAAGCAGGCGGGGAAAAAAAAACATGAACAAATATAGCGGGAGGATGGTTTAGTATAAGGCTTTTTTTCAGAAGCGATGTGAAAGGTGAGATGGTGTCAGATTGCCAAATTGACTTGGGTAGGGCATTCCATAATCTGGGGGCTTGGACAGCAGACGCCCGGTCACCCTTGGCTACCAGTTGTGTTTTAGGGACCTTTAGTAGCGCCCCATCAGAGGACCTTAGGGCACGAGGAGGGTTATGAGCACCAGGAGTTATAAGGTCAAGTATTAAAGCTTTTTAATTGGCTTTAACGGTACAATTACAGTTATAAGCACTCATAAGCACTCTAAGCACTCATGATGCAATCATAACACATTATAAAGTATTTTGCAATTACGTATATAAGGTCAAGTAGCATAATACTTAATAATTACTGGTCACTTGCAGACTTTTCCTTTTGGTCTCCTCAGTTATTTTGGCCAAGATCATAGTTTTATATTCATTATAATTCTCATAGTTGTAAACACATAAGAATTATATAGTGGATTATATTTGTTATAATGCATGTGTGTTATAAGCCACTATAAGTGCTTTAAAGGTAAACTGTGTAACTTTTAGCCTATTTTATTTATATATATAAAACTGTTTAAGCCATCATTTCCCTCTATCAGACACTATACTATTGTGCTGATGTGTTTCCCTGTAGGAGGACACATCCCTCTGGCTGTATTTTGGTTTTGTTCAGGGTTGGATTGGGCATCTGGCATAACGGGCATATGCCCGGTGGGCGACCATTAATAGGCCGGTGGTCCGCAAATTATATACGTATATTCATTTATTTTTAAAGAAAAAAAGAAAAGAAAAGAAAATATTTGTGCCCCCGTTTTAGGATAATTATGGTAATTTTTGGGTTGGGCGGCCACCAAGTGGAGAGGGCCAATCCTTCAGTCAGCATCAGTGGAGATGATCTCCCGCTTGCTGCCAGTGCCATGATGTGCTTTAGCCTGCATCCTCCTTATAGGAGCAACAAACACACTCACCTTGTTTGTGAGTACTGTAGGCTAACTATCATATTATAGGTTGTGTAGTTGTGGATGGGTTGTGTAGTTGTCTCCGCCAGGCCGAAAGGCATGGCGAGAGAGTATGTTTTCGCCCCTGTCCGTTCGTCCGTCCGTGTGTCCTGTCTGTGTGTTAGCAGCTAATCTCTGGCACCGTTGGCCCGGTCGCTCCGAAACTGTGCACACACACTCCCTGGATGCCAATTCAGAACCTCTGCCCCAATTTTTTCACATGGGCCTGTTATAGCGCCACCAGGAGGCCGATTTGTGCAAAACCCTTTTTTTAACATTACTCCTACAGATTTCATCCAAACGTCATGCAAAACGGTACACAGTATCTCTAGAGTCATGTGATCAACACAAATCTGTCCGATTTCCCATATTCCATCCTCATTGCCTATGGTTGGCTTCCAAAGTTTGCAGGATTGGTCCGTTTTGAACAAAAAGCCTCAAACTTTGCACGCAGCTTGCGATTTCCGTGAATTTTCACACGCACATTCCCACTAGGCCGAGGAAGAAATGCCACCCTTTTCACATTGGCCTGTTATAGCGCCACCAGCAGGTCTAATTTAGCAAAACACATTTTTGGAACAAAATGCCTCAAATCATGAATGCCGTGAAAGACCTAAGAATAAATGGCACCCTTTTCACATTGGCCTGTTATAGCGCCACCAGGAGGCCACAATAACGTACCTGACCTGGCGGAGACCTGTGCTCCGAGGAGCACTTTTTCTAGTTATCATTTATTTTACTCAAGGCTCCAGAACATGGAGGGATGCTTTTCAGTAAAAGTGGTGGTATTAAGGGCATGTGCGTTTGTATGTGCTGTGACGGAGTGGGGCGGTAGAGTATCTGCACGCCGGTTGAGGTGGGCCGGTCTGGGCCAAAAAGTCAGGGCCGAATTTGTCCCAGTCAGCCCTGGTTTTGTTCCACTGTTTATGTTGACATTCATCCCTGTACAGGGACGCCTTTAACTTATTGTTAAAATAAGTACTAAATGGCCCCGACGGTTGGCGTAACCGTCTGGGCACCTAGGCTGGTAATCCGACGGCCTTTGCTACATGTCACTCCCCATCATCTCTCTCCCCATTTCCTGTTAGTCTACTGTCCTATCGATAAAGGCATAAAAGCCAAAAAATAAATCTGCACCAATTGCAAAACTGCTTTATATTGTTATTGTACTAATTGGTATAGAGCAGGGATGTCAAACTCGTGATCCGCGGGCATTTTGCGGCCCACGGAAGGGTCCAATGCGGCCCGCGACATGATTTGAAAAAAGCTAATTCATACTACTGTACCTCTAACGGGAAAAAAACAGGAGGAAAAAAAAGAAAACAGCGCCGCCGGCAGCTTCTTCATAGATAAGAGCCAGGCACTGAGGCAGGTCCCCCCCCAACCCCCTCTCGCCGCTGACTGTACCCGTCCCTGAACCGTTGCGACGTTCCCTTGAGCCTACTCAGCGCCGTTTGATTATGTAGGCCTACCGATAGGCACAAAATAGTAAATTTTGTTGTGGGGACTGCTCTGCTTCCGGGTTTTTCCGGGTTGCAACTGGTTACGCCCACCGTGAGACTCGCCCTACATATGCACAGATTTTCGGGCTTTCTAGGTGACTATGCACGGAATGACGTGCACTGGGTCCGTGCAATGTATACTAAATTCTGTGAGATCAGGCTGTGTTCTTCAGTGGTGGAAGAAGTAGGCCTACTCAGATATTTTACGTAACCACAATATAAAAATACTCTGTTACAAGTAAAAGGCCTGTGTCAAAAATGTTACTTGAGTAAAAGTACAAAAGTGTTGGCATCAAAATATACTCAAAGTACCAAAAGTAAAGGTACTAAAATGTTTGAAAAAAGCATTGTGAAAATTGTGAGCTTGCAGATCAGCTATTTTCAAATAGCCTATGTATAAAATAGGGCTAAAGTGGTTAATGTATAGCCTGCTAAGCCCTGCTTTAAAAAAAAAAGATATACTGTAGTTATTAGCAGTGACTGAGACAGCAGACTGAAAAACAATAATGTATAACTGAATGTGTGTGAGCCTGCATGGGCATCCGCAACTGGTTGTGGCCCACATCAAGTCACCTTTTGACCAATCTGGGAACCCATCGTCAAATAAAAAGGAAAAACAGCGCCCTCTGCTGTTTTTCACTTTTCCATTTGACTCTGGGCTGAGCTGTACGGAGGACCCATGCTCACGGGAAACCGGGGTTTTGGTCCATAGATATAGTTTTGGTCTGCCCTCAGCCCTCCACTTCCGGTGGTGTGCCTATGTTTTCATTCCCACTAACAATATTTCTCCATGGAACACTAACACCATTTCTCCCAAAGAACATGGATCGTTTTGGTTATAAGCCCACTTGTTTCTATGATGAAAGAGCAAGTTAAAATGTTACTAACTTTCCGCGGTTTTGTCGGCTCCGATGACGCTATTGTTAAATGAGTTTCGGTTTGTTTCTAGTGGGAAGCGAGCCGCACACATGTAAATCCCGCCCACTACATTTGATTGGGTAAAGCGCGGCCTGCTTCCTGATCTGAAGGCACGCCCACTTGTAGCCAATGTGCATGGGTTGTCAACACAGATCCAAGCGCAGCTATGGATCTGTTCTTCAGAGATTACCTTTTGACCAATGTGTCCCGCACCCCAAAATGAGTTCGACACCCCTGGTATAGAGTGTTAGTTCAGTCACAGGGGTCTCCCTGTACATCCAGCTCTTGATTAAACAGAAAATGCATTTTCAGGTCGGGATATCAATTCTACCCAATCAGGAGAGAGAACTCGCACAGGATACAGGATAAACAAGTGAATTTGGAAGTGATGGCTGAAGATTGGCCACCCACCTGAAAATGTATTTTCTGTTAATTAAAGAGCTGGAGAGACGCAAAGACCCAGGCTACCGAACAAACACTCTATAGCAATGATAGTTAATTACACTTTTTTGTCTTAACCAAGAAATATCACTTACACAACCTTTGGGCACATGCTTCAGAGTGTAAAATTTTCACAAACCTTTGTGATACAGTGTTGGAAAATAGGTAAAATATACCTCTATAAGGTAGCTGAAGGCTGACACTATGTACAGTAACATGTATAAACCATATATCCCTGGTACAAAACAGACACAAAACAATAAAGTGAACTAATACAATTGTACGGTACGGTACAGCAAAACTGGGATCTGGGTGGAGCATCTTTAGTCGACTACAATGAACTGCTTCTCTATACATTTGAGAAATTTAAACATGAACAATTTAGTGACGTTAACTACTCTTCCTTTGGATGGGGACACCCTGGAAACCCCGCCCCCCAAAGGGCCCCTGGGGGTCCCCAGACCCCACTTTGAGAACCGTTGTGTAATGCAGCAATCCAATATATCATTTAACATGAAGTGTATCCATGCAGGTGACAGGCTGGTTCTTAAAGGTGGTACCAATCCATGTGAGGGCTACATTGAAATATTTCATGACAACAAATGGGGCATCACTGGAGACGATAACTGGAACCAGAACAACGAACGTGTGGTCTGCAGAGCATTGGCTGTGGACAGGCTGTGAGCAAAGACTCCTACAAACTGAAAGCAGGAATACCCAATCTACCTGATAAGGTCTGGATCAATGAGGTGAGATGCATCGGGTCAGAGGATCAGCTGTGGGACTGCCCTGGCTTCCGTGGTTGGGGGGTCAGTGTCTACAACCAGGACACAGTGAGATGGATTCAATGTTCAAGTAAGTACGCACAAAACTTGGCACAAACGCTGTTCAGAGGTCGCTCTGGATTAAGAGCGTCTGCTAAATGCCTGAACTGTATGGTCGCGATGACATTCTGAGGCAGCCCTTCGGCGCTCAGATTAATCCCTTCGCGATCCAGGCCCAGGGAGCCAGGCTCGGTAGCCGTGGCTCCGGGGCTGTCGGTACCAAGCACCCCCTCTCGCCCTGTGCCTATTTGCACACGGGAGTGGGGAGGAATAGTGGGGGAAAGGCATGAAGCAAAGTCCCGGACCGCTGGTGCCATAGTGCGCCCACGGCCCGCAGAGCTGCTCCCCACGACTAGGACATCTCATCCCTAAGGCAAACAGTCCTGTCCGAGGTCGTCCAAAACGAGCCCCGGGCAGCCTCGTCACGCCTGGCCGTAGAAACGATCTCCAATGGCGCCACACCCTGGACAGTAGGTCCATCATCCCGACCCGGGATCCAACCACGCACGGTGCTACGAGAGAAAGCAATGGTGGTGTGCTCCAGGTAATCGGTCCGTGTGCATACATGTGTGGTGCGCGGGACGAACGTGGTACCGGCCGTCGTAGGTGGCTCCTGCCTCAGTAGGTCAGCGACCACTGAAGAGCTGCGTGGTCGAAGCCCCTAGGAGCACAGAGGAATTCAGGATGCGTGGCCAGGGAGGGAGCCGGACGATTCTGATTCGTCAGGGGAGCGAATCAGAATCCAGCCAAAAGGGACCTTGTCTGGAAGTACATCAAGGAAATGCTTCTGTGTTCGCGCTCTCCCATAGCGAGACCTTGAGCGGAGTATTGAATATAGAACCAGCTGTGTCCAAAATATAAACATTTCAGGAAATGAAGAAAACCATGTTTTTAGAAAAACACAATACTGCCTCATCAAAGTTGGTACGGTGACTTTAAATGTGCCGGAGCTGTTCAATTCAACACAACGTCAAATGACAAAAAAAGATTGTGTAATGTAGCTATCCAGGTGTTTATAATTTAACATGAAGTGTATCCATGCAGGTGAAAAGCTTATTCTTAAAGGTGGTACCAATCCATGTGAGGGCTACATTGAAATATTTCATAACAAAGAATGGGGCATCACTGGAGACGATAACTGGAACCAGAACAATGAACATGTGGTCTGCAGAGCATTGGCTGTGGACAGGCTGTGAGCAAAGACTCCTACAAGCTGAAAGCAGAAATACCCAATCTACCTGATAAGGTCTGGATCAATGAGGTGAGATGCACCGGGTCCGAGGATCAGCTGTGGGACTGCCCTGACTTCCGTGGTTGGGGGGTCAGTGTCTACAACCAGGACACTGTGAGATGGATTCAATGTTCAGGTAAGTACGCACACAACTTGGCACAAACGCTGTTCAGGGGTCTGCCGTGAAAATAGTCACACCCAAAAAACAAAGTTGTACTACTGCAGTGTTTAACACTTCAAATGTCCATAACTCGATGACCATTGCTCTGATCAGCACAATATAGGGCTGGATTTGAAGGCCTGAAAATCTAGTATATATCTATTATCGGGCAGAAACCAGCTATGTCCAAAATATAAACATTTCAGGAAATGAAGAAAACCATGTTTTTAGAAAAACACGATACTGCCTCATCAAAGATGGTATGGTGACTTTATACATTGTCAGATACTTGAATGTGTCCTTATATTATCATTATTTTGCCCAAATACAGCTTAGCGGGAGTTAGGAGGTTTTTGACCATTTATGTGGATTTTCCGTCTGACTTCGTCATTTTAATTAATGATGGAAAAAACAACTATCTCCAAAGTTGGAGTTAGGTGGTTTGTCCGACAGTTTTGAGGATCCAATGGAGTTAGGAGGTTTGATCAGAAGCGCTTTTTAATACTTTTCATTGGTTCAATATTTGTAAAACCCACACACAGACGTAAAGGGTGTTCAATAGCAATAGCAATTGATTTCAGGTCATCAGCTTCCCCCTGCAACTACGGAGGTGGCTGTAATTATAATCAAAACTCTCCTTGCGATTGTGACGACGTTGGTTCTCCTCTACGTCTTCCTGAGAAGATGCATCGCTGTTAATTGTGAGTAACGTTATATTAACCACATGAACCCTAATGTCCCTATTCTGGGGGGAAAAAATGCAATCTACAAGCTCACAACGTGTAGCAACAACACAAAAACACACTTTCACTGTCCAAAATGCATATTGTGACTTCTTGGGACAAATAGCAGTCAACATGGGGATATTTGTCTGAATGACATGTTTTAATACTTGTCCAGTAATTATAAAGAAATGAATGGCATGTTTTAATACTTAAAACCAGTAATTACAGTATAAAGAAATGAATGACATGTTTTAATACTTAATACCAGTAATTATAAAGAAATGCACACATTTGTGTACAGTATAGATAGAGGAATCCATCCATCCATCCATCTTCAACCGCTTATCCGGAGTCGGGTCGCGGGGGCAACAGTTCCAGCAGAGAGCTCCAGACTTTCCTCTCCTGAGCAACATTAGCAACTTCCTAGATAGAGGAATATTTAGTAATAATATTGGAACATATTAGCTAACTGTGATGTAATGTTCTGCTGTGGCATTATCTGAATGTACACCAGTACATGTATTTTTCTTTCTTGCACAAATAATGTTCTAACTGTGTTGTTATCTAGTAAGGAAATCTTCACAAAAAGACAAAGAGTATGAAATGGTTGAATATGATGATATTGACATCCCCACAAATGAAAGGGAAGCCGTGGAGGATGTTGGTGAGTGATATTTCCATTTTCATCAAACAGTGATACCAGTTCATTATCAAACTCATTGTTCTCCCATTTCACTGGCTCTATAACACTTTGACACTGTATAACACAGTATACCACTGTATGACAAAGCATCACAACATCATAACACTATATAACACAGTATAACACTGTATAACACAGTATAACACTGTATAACACAGTATACCACTGTATGACAAAGCATCACAACATCATAACACTATATAACACAGTATAACACTGTATAACACAGTATACCACTGTATGACAAAGCATAACAACATCATAACACTGTATAACACAGTATAACACTGTATAACACAGTATACCACTGTATGACAAAGCATAACAACATCATAACACTGTATAACACAGTATAACACTATATAACACAGTATAACACAGTATAACACAGTATACCACTGTATGACAAAGCATAACAACATCATAACACTGTATAACACAGTATAACACTGTATAACACAGTATACCACTGTATGACACATCATAACAACTGCTTAACACTATATAACACAGGATACCACTGTATGACAAAGCATAACAACAGCTTAACACTATATAACACTGTATAACACAGTATAAGGCATAGCAGTGGCGGTAATTTTGTGCTGCCACAGATAGAAAACCTATAAATCTTTCTCTTTAGAGATTTCTCTTTCCGAGATTTCAGATTTGATTCTGTGTCCAAATGTATTTTTGATACAGAATAAAATGTTTCATGGTCATGATTCACCAGGAGCCTGGATGGCTTGGTTCCAGGCTTAAAATCATTTATATAAATATTTTCAGAAATGTTTCTGGGAAAAATTAATGGGTTTTCTATCTGTGACACTGGCACCACAAAATGGCACCACACTGCTATGCCCTATAACAGGGGGCTTTTGTGAAGCTCCTCAACAGTGTCCAGGAGGTTGTAATGTCTCATTATAGTCGACACACAAAGTGCTTTAACCTCACAGGAGTAAACCACATTAGTCATTTCATTCTGACCATTTTTATAGTATATATTACAGTATATTTTTGTTTGCTGCCTATGATAAAATCTCCAGCAGTGTCTGAAATTGAATAAATATAATGTATTTGCGTCGTTGTGTTTCTATCTTCTTTTCATTTTGATAATGGATGCAGGACCCGGACCAGAGGCAGCAGCGACCACACAGAACGATGCAGGAAGTACTTCCTCCTTGTACGACGATATCGATGAGCTGGAAGGGACCGCCATCCACAACCCACAACCCTGTGCCATCAACACTCAACGTGCAGGAAGTACTTCCTCCTTGTACGATGATATTGATCAGCGTGCAGGAAGTACTTCCTCCTTGTACGATGATATTGATCAACGTGCAGGAAGTACTTCCTCCTTGTACGATGATATTGATCAACGTGCAGGAAGTACTTCCTCCTTGTACGATGATATTGATCAGCGTGCAGGAAGTACTTCCTCCCTGTACGATGATATTGATAAGGAGGAAGTTACCGTCATCCAGAACCCACAGCTCCATTACATCAATACTCAACGTACAGGAAAGTTTGGAGCCACTGTTAAAACTAATATTTGCGAACGCGGGAGGAGGCGCGGCGAAGCCGCGCCTCCGACCAAGTGGAGCTTACTATGTAACCCTGCTTGGGTTGTGTCTCTGTGCCTCTGTGTCTCCGTGTGCACTGCCTGTGTGCACTGCCTGTGTGCAGCTCCTCTGAGATAAGTAAATGTCCAATTTAGACGTACCATACATCAAATGAAAGGTCTTTGAAAACTGAACACACCTGTCAAGGTTGCGTTTAAGCCCGCCCCTTCCCCCGGAAGCCACGCCCCGGAGAAGGCTCCTAAAAACTCCCCATTGAAACCCCATGTTAAATGAAAAGTGCCCGAATCGCTCCCAAACTTTTTCTAAGTGGGGGTCTACGAACAAATACATCGGGCTCGGATTTTGGCTCCGCCCCCCGGAAGTGGGTGAAACAGGCACTTCAAACACTTTGTTGAATTGTTCAAAAACATTCCAAGTTTTTTTTTTGGGCATTTGTATTTTTCTAAGATGCTCCTTTTAACGCAGATTTAAAAAAAAAAAAAAAAAAAAAAAATTATTGGTTACTTTTTTTTAAATATTTATTTTCATTCTTTTTTTTCTTTTTTTGCGTTCGCTTACCGCGTTCGCGCGTCTTACTTGTAATAATAATAATATGCTGAATGTTTTTAATGATAAGATTTAAATATGTGCAACACAATACAATACTGAGCATTGTCTAAAGCCACCTTTTCTAAATAATATACAATAACAATTACAGTAACATTAACAAAATATTATTTTAGATGGAATTATTGTGTGTGTGTGTGTGCGTGTGTGTGTGTGTGTGTGTGTGTGTGTGTGTGTGTGTGTGTGTGTGTGTGTGTGTGTGTGTGTGTGTGTGTGTGTGTGTGCGACACGTGCATGTGTACATACAGACAGTGTGATCTATGAGGTGGAGGACCCACAGGAGGTGTACGATGATGTGGCAACAGGCTCTGACATCAGAGTGATGGCAGCTGAGGTCCACGCTGTCCCCCGACCTGGAGACCACCTAGACGAGCCGATGACGAGCCAGGACCTGGAGACCACCTAGAGGAGCTTATAGGGACCGGAGAAGGAGCTTATAGATGGGGAAGAAACAGGACTTGGAGATCACCCAGGAGCTGATGAGGGAGTCGTACCAGGACCTACAGTCCAGGAGCTGATAGAGGTTAACCACTTAAACCCCAACATCCGTCTAATAACAGAAAACAGAACAGACACTAGTATAGAGCCCGGAGGGACTCCGGACAGGTCCCAGGTCCTCTCTTAAAGGAGTAGTTCACCTTATTTTCTATCAATTACACACCCCATGAAGCCTTGAATTCATGGAGATTTTTTTGTTTTTGTCGCATTCCTGAGCCAATAATTTGATGCCGATGACCGGCGGAGTCTATCTGATGAGCAGCCACCCGGTCATTACATTATTGGCTCAGGAATGCGACAAAAACAAAAAAATCTCCATGAATTCAAGGCTTCATGGCGATTGTAATTGATAGAAAAGAAGTAATTTGTTTGGGTGAACTACTCCTTTAATGTGAAAACAAGCTGTTAAAGTGTAAATAATGAGGTAAAACTATTCAAAAAGGATTTCAGTCATCATTTTTGGCGGATTCTTCTAGAAGCTCAGTCTTATTATTTAAATGACTGACATCATTTGTTTTCATTATTATCATCATTTTATGTAATTATTCGATTTTGATCATGACTGATAGATTTGTATTCTAACACTGGCTACTAGATGGTGGTATTTGACAGTATTATACTGTCTGGTGTTACTTTATGACTTTTATAGATGTTAAGGATTAGATTAGTTGCTTATCGACTGAAAAAGCTTTCTGCAAGACCTTTTAGTTGGAAGTTTCAACTGTATCTGAAATTATATTTACAATGTATGCATTATGTTATCACATCCTATAATTTGATGAGCTATTATGTAGACGTTGTGCTATATTCTCTTTGTTTAATTAATGTAATTATACCTTTCATATAAATAAGTGATTTTAATTCCTTGAATGATTACATTGTTTTTATTCAATGTTTTGAATAAACTTGCTAAAAATAAGTGTTTGGTGTGTGCATGCTTTGTAATTCTATGTTTTCCACCCTTTCTCATTGAATTACATAATATTTTAGTAATTGAGGGTCGGAACATATTGTACTATACTACATAATACTATGACAGGATATTTTAATTATGTAGTTCTAATTATTATTGCATATTCAGAGCATGTTTATGTTAACCCATTAAAACCGAGAAAGCATCTGTGTCATTTTAGATTTTAGCTTTATAGCAACATAAGTTTTTCATTCTCAACCCCCTAATAATCTGCAAAACATTAAGATTTTAATGACAATTTAAAGCCTCACTTTTTTAAAATAATAAACTGTAATTTGGTCCAATCTGTTAGTATGAGTAATACAATATAACTTTAATGCCACAATTGTGGTGGTTGTTGTTTGTCCCCCTGCTCTTCTATTGAGACATTTAGATCGTATCAAAGGTCTCACCTAGACACAGGATCTGAGACGAATTTTGACCTGATGGTTGAAATTGAATCTCTCCCCTGAGAAAGCAGGCAGGCTCTATTAGCTCAATGGTAAAGATGTCAGCACTTGTGCAGGAAAACCGGGTTCAAATCCGGGGTAAAAGAGGAAAGTTACATAGTGCTGCATTAACCCATTTAGACCCGAGGCCGATTCTAAAAACGCCTTCTAAATCCTGACCCTAAGTTTTCTAAAAATATGTTGCTATAGCAACAGCTAATGTTACAAAAAGGGTTAATGGGTCTAAATGGGTTAATACAAATAAAAAAACAATAATGTTAAACAAAATATCATGGAATTTCTTTTTTTTAAACCTTGAAAAATGGTCATTAAAATAATCATGCTCTGAAAAGCAGTGTTAATTTTGTTGACTAAGATTAAGACTAAAAGATTAAAAGACTAAGGTTTTGATATTTAGTCGACAATTTCAGAAGACTAAAATGGGACTAAATGGTGTGTTATTCAAAAGACTAAGACTAAGACTAACTGCACGTGGTCCACCCATCTGACCACTTAACACGGCCCTGTTAAAGGACAAGTCTGGACTAAAATAACATACTGTATAGGTGTGTTTTCCTACTTATATTGATCCCAAATGACTGGCTATGGGGTCTATTTGCAGAATTGCCCCTGTCCTCCAGTTTCCCTTTCATTCCCCAGCAGTCCCCATAGCATAGAGCAGGGGTGATGCAACTTTGATGATGGAGATGGCCACTATATTTACACCGTCACTCCAGAGGGACACATTGCATAATACTGTCGGGCCATTCTATGTCACACAAAAGTAGCAAAAATAGCAGATCTACAAGCTCAAAACGCGTCGCAGTGCGACGCATTTTGAGCTTGTAGATCTGCTATTTTTTGCTATTTTTTAATTGGAATCCAGATTTGTTTTGCTATTTTTGAATTGGAATCCTGAAAAGTAAAATTTGCATTTAATTTCAAATGCATTTAGTTATACTTATGTTAACTTTATGAACTTAAATACAAATACATTGGACATCAAAAAAGACGATAGAATTTGAATACTAGTCATTGAGCATGTTTGGAATTGTAAACAGCTGAAATCCATAATGTATCAGTATTCTGATATCAACCTGTGGGCCGCATTACGTGAAGGTGGGGGCCGCGTGTGGCCCCCGGGCCGCCAGTTGCCCATGTATGGCATGGAGCAAAGCAAAGCCCATAAGCATATCGCTACTCATTTAGTTTTTGTTCATGAATCTGTTATTATTTGTCATTACACACGCATCCATGCCTTGGTTGTCCCACGCCAGCCGCCACAGTCTGCTAAACAGTCTGCTAAACAGTCTGCTAAACAGTCTGCTAAACAGTCTGCTAAACAGATGTGTAATGCTGTTATGTGTTTTGCCAAGTCCCGGAAACGACGCGCTGTGACTGGCCAGTACAGTCACTTTGATTGGTTGTGCCGAACGCTCACCCCAAAACATGGATGTGTGTGTAATGACAACTAATAAGAGCCACTGCTGGGGAATGATGGGGAAACTGGAGGACGGGGGAAATGCTGCATATAGACCCCATGGTCAGTCATTTGGGATCAATTTAACCCTCTAGAACCTGAACTATGAAGGAAAGGTCAGAAAATTCCAAATTTTTTAAAAGGGACACTTTATTGGGTCTTAAAACATTTTTGATTTTGTTTTATTTTTTTTAACATTCCTTTGTATCATTTATTTGTTGTATCATATTTGATACAAGGGGTATTAAAAGGGGTATTTCAAGTTGGTTTTACTGCCGCCCCCTGGCCAGCCGGGGCGCCTGATGGAGGGGAAAGGAACTGGTTGGAATAACGTGTTCCTTCCACGCGCTACGTCCAACCAGGGAAACTCTCCCCTGTCAGGTGATAAGAAGGTCAGTTAGCTCTCATGCATTGAAGGAGGCATGAGCTCGGCCCTGGCCTCCCTAGGTTGGCAGAGGGAGTGTAGTGCCCAGGATTACATAGAGATTGGCACTGGGTGTAAAAAATAGGGTTACAAAATCGTGGGATACAATTTTGAAACAAAAAAAAATAATCAAGTCGGTTTTAACATTACAAAAACATTTATTTTAGACCTGTAGTATCAAATATGATACAAATCATAAAGGACTATAGACCTGTAGTATCAAATATGATACAAACACTTTTGACTTCATAAAAACAAACTCAAATGCTAAATTTTGAGAGCTCATAAGTGCATTCAAGTTATCCAACACTTATTTCAAAATATTAGTAAAGATATACCAGGAAAACGTACCCGAACTGCTTAAAAAATAATTGTTTGTTAGTAGTGCATCAACCCCTCCTGTTTAGTTGATGGCAGCCATTTTGGGTCAGACCACCTGAGGCTCTGTAACTACCTGCAGTGCAAATGGTATGGTCCAGGGGGAAGTGGGGATGTGTCAGATATGATACAACAGGTTCTTGGTCCAAGTATTCATTACACTGATTTATTAAAAAATCAGTGTAATGTGTGTATCATATATGATACGTTTGGTGACATACAAGTAGGAAAACACGCCTATATGTTATTTTAGTCCAGACTAAGTGGTCAGATCGGTGGGCCGTCAACGCCCAAGTGGGCCCTGATCCAGAAGAGGTTGAGAACCACTGGTCTATACATAACCGTGCGATGTGCACACATGGGTTTGTGTGTGTGTGTGTGTGTGTGTGTGTGTGTGTGTGTGTGTGTGTGTGTGTGTGTGTGTGTGTGTGTGTGTGTGTGTGTGTGTGTGTGTGTGTCTACGTAGGTGAGCATGAGTGCGTATGCCTGTGTGCGTGCAGGATTTAACACACGCGTCATCCATGGCAGAGGGTTGATGTCACGATGTCACACTGCCACACGCACACAGCCACAGACACCACACACACACACACACACACACACACACACACACACACACACACACACACACACACACACACACACACACACACACACACACACACAGTGCAGGTTGAACAGCAGGTGATTTAGGATCTGTGAATCGGGATAGTAGACCAGACACAGGGTTGCTATGGAGATTAATTACCATCTTAATTATTCTCCAGTGACACAGGATGTAGAGTAGCTGCTTCCTGTTCCGGTTGCCGTGTCAACGTGTCTCTGAGCAAGGCACTAAACCCCTAACTCAGTGGTTCTCAACCTCTTTTTTGTGTGTGCGCATTAGGCCCATTATGTTTTTGTTTTTTCTCTCTGGGACCCCAATCTGCTATGTAAAATCTTCAGTGTTAAAGGAATACTTCACCTAAGAAATGACTTTATTGGAAGACGCTGAAAAAAGCTTCCGAAATATCAGGAGAAGAAAATGAACTTTTAAAACACTTCTAAACCGGCTAAACCGGCTCATGCACGAAAGACGCACACGCAGGCATGTGAATGAGCTCCGGGTGAACCCTATACGGGCACGTGCGTGCATGTTCTTCGCTCGCGCATGAGCCGGTTTAAAGTTTATTTTCTTCTAATGTGGTGATATATTTCTGAAACTTTTTTCAGTGGACTATGCAGACGATAATCTAAATTATTATGAGCTGTGCTTTGGAGTTTATGGACATATTTTTGATATGGTTGTTCTGTTGTTAAATTGGGTCTCGTATTAATTCCATCCATCAAGTTCTTTTCACGGTTAAGGAATGTTTTACAAACACAAATTCTCCTTGAGTCAAAGACATCACCGGGTGAGTAAACGATGGAAACAAAGTCATTTATTGGGTGAAAAATGCCTTTAATTTAACTGTTGAGAGAGTGCAAATGGAACCAAATGGACCTGTAAGGGTCAATGTGTTATCATTTCTGCCTGATGTAAGCAGCACGACACACACACACACACACACACACACACACACACACACACACACACACACACTCACACACACACACACACACACACACACACACACACACACACACACACACACACACACACACACACACACACACACTCTCTCTCTCTCTCTCTCTCTCTCTCTCTCTCATTCTGTCCCAGATTTATTCTTGTCAAGACAGACGGTCTCTCTCTCTCTCGCTCTCTCTCTCTCTCTCTCTCTCTCTCTCTCTCTCTCTCTCTCTCTCTCTCTCTCTCTCTCTCTCTCTCTCTCTCTCTCTCTCTCTCTCTCTCTCTCTCTCTCTCCCTGTCTTTCATCACGTTCTTGCCTTCTCTAAGTTTAGCTCTATTTAGCTATTTCTGATGCAACATGTGGACTGTACAGACAGATGGCTCTCATATTTATAAACACAGCACAGCAGAGCATGGTACAGTAAAGTACAGCACAGTTACTCATCGTCCATTTTAATGAAGCATGATTTGTTTTGCGTCTGCAGAGTGCACCATGTTTCCATCATGCCACACATTTGAGAGTAGATTATCCCACTTATACCATGCCAACTTGAAACAAGTTGTGTTTATTCATACTTTGGGGTGATAGGCTCTTTAAATACAAATGTTGTGTTGACACTATCATCATCAACCTTGGCATAAACATGACCTCACTACTCCAAGAGAGGCCATAGTAAACTACCAGAAAGGAGGCAAGACATGTGTTCTGTTCTGCCCTCTAGTGTCAGTTCACAGAATAGCAATGTCTTTCACCAACATGCCCTCCATGTTCTGAGTCTCTGCTCACTTGTCAGGGAAAGGGAATCGCAGTTGACTCTAGATCAGGGGTCTTCAAAGCTTTTCAAGCCAAGGACCCCTTAGCTGAGAGAGAGATGAAGCAGGGACCCCCCACTACATATTGTCTACAATTGTGTTTGCAGATTAAACTTTTTCATCGATTTCATAGATAGCTTAGACTTGTTTTATCATCAGTGTATATTCAGACGTAAAGTGACCTTTTGCTCGGTACTTGGTCTACTCTTTTTCCCTCTAGAGTCTACAACAAACCTCTTCACCGAAATAGCAGATCTACAAGCTCACAACGCATTGCAGCGCGATGCGTTGTGAGCTTGTAGATCTGCTATTTTCGGTTAATGGTACCCCCAGAATAGGGATGCTAGGGTTCAAGTGTTTATTTTTATTGTCTCCGCCAGCCGAAAGGCATGGCGAGAGAGTATGTTTTCCACCCCGTCCGTCCGTGTGTCCGTGTGTCCGTGTGTCCGTGTGTCCGTGTGTCCGTGTGTCCGTGTGTCCGTCCGTCCATCTGTCTGTGAACAGCTAATCTCCGGCACCGTTGGCCCGGTCGCAGCGAAACTGTGCACACACACTCCCTGGATGCCAATTCAGAACCTCTGGCCCAAGTTTTTGACATGGCCTGTTTATAGCGCCACCAGGAGGCCGATTTGTGCAAAACATATTTTTTGACAGTACTCCTACAGATTTTGTCCAAAAATCTGTAGGATTGCTCCGTTTTGAACAAAATGCCTCAAATCATGAACACAGCATGCAATTTCCGTGACATTTTGCACGCACATTCCCATTAGGCCGAGGAAGAACTACCATTTGAAATTTTTCAAATCAGCCTCATGGTGGAAAAAGGAAAAACCTTTGCCCTGCATTTTTCACATCTGCCTTTTATAGCGCCACCAGGAGGCCGACTTGTGTAAAACACAGATGTGTTTAATTTTTCATATTCCATACTGATTGGCTAAGATTGACATCTAAAGTTTGCATTATTGGCTTGTTTTGAACAAAATTCCGCAAATCATGAACGCACCGTCCAATTGCGCTCAAACTTTGCACGCACATTCACACTATGTTGAGGAACAAATGCCACCCTTTTAACATAGGCCTGTTATAGCGCCACCAACAGGTCTAATTTGGCGAAACACACGTTTTTAACAAAATGCCTCAAATCATGAATGCAGTCAGTGTCCGATTGTCGTGCAAGGCCTAAGAAGAAATGGCACCCTTTTCACGTTGGCCTATTATAGCTCCACCAGGAGGCCACAATAGCCTACCTGACCTGGCGGAGACCTGTGCTCCGAGGAGCACTTTTTCTAGTTTTTTTATGTTCCTATTACATAAAGATTTGGCGGCCCTCCTGTAGTAACTCTGAGGACTCCCTAGGGGTCCCGGACCCTCTGTTGAAGACCCCTGCTCTAGTAATCCCAATCCCAATGCCCCCCCCCCCCCCCTGTATGAATGAATGAACCATTGTAAAGTGCTTTGAGTAAGTTTGAGTACTTAGAAAAGCTCCATAAAAATGCAATTCATTATTATTATTATTAGTAGTAGTAGTAATAGTAGTAGTAGTCGTAGTCGTAGTCGTAGTAGTAGTAGTAGCGTAGTAGTAGTAGCGTAGTAGTAGTAGTAGTAGCAGCAGCGTAGTAGTAGTAGTAGTGGTAGTAGTAGTAGTAGTAGTAGTAGTAGTAGTAGTCGTAGTAGTAGTAGTAGTAGTAGTAGTAGTAGTAGTAGTAGTAGTAGTAGTAGTAGTAGTAGTAGAATAGTAGTAGTAGTAGTAGTCGTAGTAGTAGTAGTAGTAGTAGTAGTAGTAGTAGTAATAGTAGTAGTAGTAGTAGTCGTAGTAGTAGTAGTAGTAGTAGTAGTAGTAGTAGTAGTAGTAGTAGTAGTAGTAGTAGTAGTAGTAGTAGTAGTAGTAGTCGTAGTAGTAGTAGTAGTAATAGTAGTAGTAGTAGTAGTAGTAGTAGTAGTAGTAGTAGTAGTAGTAGTAGTAGTAGTAGTAGTAGTAGTAGTAGTAGTAGTAGTAGTAGTAGTAGTAGTAGTAGTAGTAGTAGTAGTAGTAGTAGTAGTAGTAGTAGTAGTAGTAGTAGTAGTAGTAGTAGTAGTAGTAGTAGTAGTAGTAGTAGTAGTAGTAGTAGTAGTAGTAGTAGTAGTAGTAGTAGTAGTAGTAGTAGTAGTAGTAGTAGTAGTAGTAGTAGTAGTAGTAGTAGTAGTAGTAGTAGTAGTAGTAGTAGTAGTAGTAGTAGTAGTAGTAGTAGTAGTAGTAGTAGTAGTAGTAGTCGTAGTAGTAGTAGTAGTAGTAGTAGCGTAGTAGTAGTAGCAGCAGCGTAGTAGTAGTAGTAGTAGTAGTAGTAGTAGTAGTCGTAGTAGTAGTAGTAGTAGTAGTAGTAGTAGTAGTAATAGTAGTAGTAGTAGTAGTCGTAGTAGTAGTAGTAGTAGTAGTAGTAGTAGCGTAGTAGTAGTAGTAGTAGCAGCAGCAGCGTAGTAGTAGTAGTAGTAGTAGTAGTAGTAGTAGTAGTAGTAGTAGTAGTAGTAGTAGTAGTAGTAGTAGTAGTAATAGTAGTAGTAGTAGTAGCGTAGTAGTAGTAGTAGCAGCAGCGTAGTAGTAGTAGTAGTAGTAGTAGTAGTAGTAGTAGTAGTAGTAGTAGTAGTAGTAGTAGTAGTAGTAGTAGTAGTAGTAGTAGTAGTAGTAGTAGTAGTAGTAGTAGTAGTAGTAGTAGTAGTAATAGTAGTAGTAGTCGTAGTAGTAGTATTAGTGTAGTATTAGTGTTGACATTTAATGTCAATCTATTAACTTACAGTGTAGATCAAATGATATTAATTTATTGTTTTCTTTGTAAATAAATAAGGCTGTGGATAACCTTGGACAGCAATGACCAAGCTGGGGAGATCTATATTGGAGTAAGGGTTAGGGAGTTAGTCAGCGGCAGTGGCTCAGGGGGTAGAGTGGCCGGGTAGAGTGAACTGGAAACCGCAAGGTTCTCAGTTCGATCCCAGGGCTGGGGCGCTCCCCCAGGGTTAGTGTCGAAGTGTCCTTGAGCAAGACGCTGAAACCCCTAATTGCTCCTAATGAGCTGGTTGGTGCCTTGCATGGTTTCCTCCGCCATTGGTGTATGAATGAGTGTGCGAATGGGTGAATGGCACAATCAATGTAAAGCGCTTTGGATAAAAGTGCTATATAAATGCACCATTTACCATTTTAGTAAAGGGGCTATAGGGCATATAGCAGTGGCGGCCATTTTGTAGTGCCACAAAATGGCCCATTCACCCAATCAGTTTTCCTATAGAGATTTTTGATTGACAATATTTATATACATTATTTTAAGCATAGAACCAAGCCATCCAGGCTCCTGGGTGAACCAGTGACACAGAATCAAATGTTTTATGGTCATGATTCACCGGGAGCTTGGATGGCTTGGTTCCAGGCTTAAGATCAAAATATTCAAATGATTGTTTTTGTCACAGTTCAGAAAAGTTCAACTGTGATGCTGCTGCAGAGCCAATCGGAATGGCGCTGTGCTCTGAAGAGGGCGTGGACTATATAGGCACACGCTTGACACCACCTGAAATGAACAGAAACGGACTACTACTGTACGGAAGTAGTGAATATTAAAAAAAATTTAAACTAGCAGTATATCCTTTACAACGCAAGCTGCCAGAGATGAGCATTAGGGTGTGTGTTCACCTCCATGTGTTGTGAGCTCTGCTGCCAGGAACAGTTGCATGGCTTTGATCCTCTCGCTGGATCACAACGCGCTTATTTACGAGGTTGTCACTCATGCCTCGCACACGCCCAACGCATTGCATTTTGTGAATGTCCACACTTGTGAGCATCCGCGCGCAGCTGCTGGTGCACCCCCAAATATACACCCCCAAATATACACCCCCAAATAGGCCTACAGTATAGCCTCTGACTGCAGCCCTCCTGATGAGAAATGGCTTAACAAGACCTGAGCGCGATTCTACGAATGCCTTCTAAATCAGTAGTTCTCACACTTTCCAAGACTTTTCAAAAATGTTCCAAAAATAGCAGATGTAGAAGCTCGCGGCGTGGCACTGTGAGCTTTTGAATAGCCAATGCAAAATAAAAAATGACACAGATGCTTTCCTGATGGGTTAAAAGAAAAAGAAAAACATGGACATACTCAGTTCCATTGGGGGAGAGATATCCCCCCCACTTTTGGGATGAAGAAAAAAGAAAAAGAAGAAACCGACATCTACACTTCATAGAGTACATTTTTTGTACCGAATTAACCAAATTAATGTAACAAAAACACCCAAAAAAGGAACAAACCCGGTAAAAGAAAGCAGATTTTCGCACGAGCACACGCGTCCCCTTTGGTTTTAAAATGCTCTCTGCGTCCTTGATTAAAAAGGTCTTAAAAGTCATGAAATTGTAACTTAAAAATGTGCAGATACCCTGTATGCACTTATACTGTATGTTGGTTTGTTTACTGTTGAGTGAGAAAACAGTGTTGCACATTAAACTAATCATCTGGGGACCCCCCCAAAATAATTTCCCGACCCCCAGTTTTGGAACCACTGGGGTGAGTGATAGGTTTTGGTCAAAACAAGAAGTGTTTTGTTAAAATGTTAACCGTTTAAAGGTCACACCAAAAAAAAAGCAGTGGAAAATGTATTTCTCATATTTTATTAGAGGCAATACTAACAACAATCAGTATATATTTTTTAACAGACCCAACTGTTTTCTAAATATAGGCCTCTACCAAACGTTTGAGATGTGACTTTATGGTAATGGTAAAAGTTTCATGCATTTACATTGATATATGTGCATTCACAGAGAAATATAGATATTTCCATTCATACACATGTCTATATATGAACATGACTATGGGTGCGTTCGTAAATTGCTCATTGGAGCTCACTCGCCTATTAGTTTGTATTGGCCAGTGTGCTCAGTGAACGCACCCTAAATGTATACAAGTTGGAAATGTAAAAAATCTACAAAAAATATATATTTATCATAGCAAATGTATCAAAATACATTTACATATAATAATAATACAAATAAAAGAAGAAAAAGTCAAAATAAAGTGCAAGCCTATCTATAAATAAGCCAGCGAGGCAATCACACCTGGCCTGAGTCCCAACTAATAGGCTCTAAGCACAGCAGCCATATTGGAAAGACATTGGGCCTCTTCCTTACTTCCTTCACAGGCGTTAACAATGATGCTAATGAAGGCTCTGCTCCATTTAGTGTAGCACAGTGGTTCCTTTTAATTTCAAGGACCCCCATAACTCTGAGAGAGTACAAATGGAACCAAATTTACCGTTATGTGTACACTCTCAGAGTTACACACCCGTAAGGGCCCATTTGGAACCCTCTCAAGAAACCATGAGGACCACAGGACCACACTTTGAGACCCGCTGGTTTCCAGTGAGTGAGCCAACACGATACACAATATCAGCACCCTGACTCTGTTTGACCAGAATGGAACAGAGCCTTAATTAGTATAATTGGTAAGACCTGTGAAAGGAGTAAGGATTAGTGTGATAAGCCAAAGTGCCAATACTTGTCCTCTACTGATTTCACACAGGGGCTATTATGATGTCTGAATGTTTGCGTATTTAACTAGGAAATTAACTTAAATTAATCCTTTAAAACATTGCGTTTCTTGAAGGAGAGATGTTCATCTGATGGTACGCTACAAAGCATTTCCTTTTTGGATCTCTCTTTGGACTTCTGGACCCACCCTTTGGACAGAGTATGCGTTGTACCTGCTTGTCACAGCGAAGAAGCCAATGTCCACAGTTGTCATAGTGCACATCTGGTTGTGGTTGTGACGGTCTTGTGTAACGTTTCTTCTGAAATGGCACCTGTGGTGGAGAGGAAGATGATGGCTAACCAACTATGGATGCTGGCTTGTTGACTTACTTCGAACTGTGGGCAACTGCCAGCCAGAACCTTTTGAGAGACATTGGTTTCCCGTTCAGTAGAAGACAATCCCACTTGCAGACCAGCCAGGAATTTGAGATGCACAGGTCAAGGATGTATCCAAACGGGGGAAGGTACCATCGACTCAACTTGGCTGGGACTGGGGTCTTGTACCAGAATGTCAGAAAGATCAATGTCTCCCATATGTTCCCCAGTCTCTTCTGCTTGTGAGAGTTGATCAGGATCATCTGTTTGGTCATCTTCTTCTTCATCACTCAGATCATCAAAATGGTCCATTTATTATTTTAGCATCACTGCCTTTCGGTTAATTTGGTTAATTCGGTACAAAAGATGTACCCCATGAAGTGTAGAGGTCGGAGGTCGGAGGTTTTTAATTTTTTCTTCAACCCAAAAGTGGGGGGGATATCCCTGAGTCCCTGATAACTGAGTATGTTAACCCCCCCCCCCCCCCCTCCCCCCTCCCCCCGGGCACATGCGTCCCTGCCAAATAAGATTTGTGTTAAACAATTACACCCCCCCCAACACTCAAAAAAATGTCAATGCGCTGTAAGCTTGTACATCTGCTTATTTTGAGAACTACTCTGGCTGTAAGTGTCCTCTTGTCCTCTGCTGTCCCGCCCTGACACTCATACCAGCGGGACAGAACCTAACGCATGCAATGCCTTCTGGGTAATAGAACATACAACTTCTGTTTCACAACAATACACACATATACTGTAATGGAGAAACGTCCTTTATCAATGTCAATGTAATGTGCCATCATCAGTCAGCGTGTCATTACATCAGACAACACACACACACACACACACACACACACACACACACACACACACACACACACACAGACACACACACACACACACACACACACACACACACACAGAAAACACATCTGTTTCATAATGCAGGAGATGTCCACCGTACATATTTAACCCATTCAATCTGCGAAAGCATCTCATTTTAGTTTTAAAAAATTGTTAATATAGCATCACAATCATTTTAACCACTTTAACCATTATTTTATACGTTGGCTATTCAAAAATAGCAGATCTACAAGCTCATAGCGCGTCACTTCGTGCCGCGCTATGAGCTTGTAGATCTGCTATTTTTTGAAAAATCTTGAAAATGTGTGCAAATCTTTGAATATAATATATAATTTTAAAGCGAACATGAGGACAACAAATCTGAGGTTCTGGGGGTCCCTGGAACAGAGATTTTGAGATGGGGGCTCCGCGGCATAATACATAATAATTCGACATGAAAAGGTTTGATTACCATTGACATAACAACATACGTTTTTCAGAAAACTGTTAGGATTTAGAAGACGGATTTAGAAGACATTTTTTGAATCGGCCTAATGGGTTGATGTAATATATATATAGTTGAATAAATATAAAGGGAGAAACATATAGCTGTATATTTCCAGGATGCAAAATAGGTGCTGTTATTCATGGGTCTTTTACTGTTCGTTATATAAATGCGTGCGTAGATGCACGCATTTATGTTTGTCTCCCTCAGAATAGGGATGCTAGGGTTCATGTGGTTAAACTAACTGACCTCACCCCGACCTCCTACTGTTGACCTCTCACATCAGTCGTTGGTCAGGAATATACCAGCAGGAATATCTCCTGCAGCTTTATGAGCGGCAGGGTATTAGTTTTAATACCGGAGGTTATGATTTAATCCTTAACACCCGAGGTTATGATTTAATCCTTAACACCCGAGGTTACGATTTAATCCTTAACAAGTGTAGGCATTGCTTGCTGGCTGACCCCATATCATTAATGGGTCATATATAATGAAAGCGGTGTTTTAGTATAGGGTATTATTAGTTTTAATACTCTTAGCTTAGAGATGGTCAGATCAGGTTTTTTGGGGCCGATCACTGTAAACCAATCAGTGAGTCTGATCAGCCGATACCGATCACCGATCCGATCATGTGGGAGGGCATTTCTATTTTATCTTTTCATTATTTATGCATGTAGAATCTATTTGTATCATTTATTTTGTAGCAATAAAAGGCTATGTCTCAATACACTGGCTTACAGTTGAATTATTGCCAATTAAAGAAATATGAATTAAATAAATTAAGACAAATACTGACAATGCCTCTGAACATTGGCTTGCAGTTATTGCACATAGCCAAAATGCTATGATAAATGCAGTTGGTACAATGTAAGTTCAGGAGGGAAGACCACATCTCCTCCCCCATGTAATCGCCTCCAATCTGGCCGACATCAACTCCTCCCAAGCTCACCTGCTTGTGATCCCGTTGATAACAACTCCTCCCTTATCTCCGCCCTGCATCCTGTGTGGCTACCCCGCCCACCCCACCTCCGAATTCACCGTAGTCGCCAGCTCCCACCTCACCACCTCCGCTCCGTCCCCCCGGGCCGACCTACAACCAGTACCCCCAGGCCTACTCCATCAAGAAAGAGCCCCAACCACTCATGTCCGCCACTATCAGGCCCAAAACTGACCTTCCCAGCCTCCTCCCAGTCAAGGGACCGCCGAGGCCGTCCCCTGGTACTTGTAGGAGCCAAAATGGTATGCAATGACTTCAATGACCTGGGCTGTGGCATGTCAACATGTAAAATGCTCCATGTTTGCACCTTCTGCAGCGGAGCCCACTCCCGCCCCACCTCCCTTGCCACACCCATCAACATCCCCGCCATAGCATCCGAATTAGCCTCCAACCCAGATCCCTCCTTCATCCGCTTTTTTCCTAGACGGCCTCAATTACGGCTTTTCGGTAGGTGGTCGTCCCAAGCCTACCACACATACATCCACTCCAATTCTGAAATACTCTGTTGAAAGTAAAAGTCCGGAATGAAAAATGTACTGCAGTAAATGTTTTGTACAAAAGTATCGGTATCAAAATGTACTATAAGTAGCTAAAGTAGAGCGTACTCATTATGCAGAATGTCCAATTTCACAAGTTTTCAAATTATAATAAATAATAAATAAAATGTATAAAGATCTTTTGAAAATAGCAGATCTACATGCTCACAATACGTCGCATAGCGACGCGTTGTGAGCTTGTAGATCGGCTATTTTCAAATGTCTGAAATGTATATAGGGCTGAAGTGGTTATACTGTGAGAGTTGTGTGAGCAGTTGTTCAGTTCAGGGTTCCAGGGGTTCCCCAGCAAAACGTGTTAATATAGCACCAACATCACTTTAACCAACACCATTTGAAATTAGCCAACAAGCTCACAAGCTTGTCGGCTTTGTGATCTTGTAAATCTGCTATCTTCAAAACGTCTTCAACAAGAAATTTTTTTTTATTTTACAACACAAATATTGTACAAGGGTGCCTGGCACAAAATATGCGGCCAAATACATAAATCATTTGGGGGTCCTTGACATGAAAAAGTTTGAGAACCACTGGTGAGGAGGGTGAACAGGAAAGGTGAGAGCAGTTCCTTGGGCCGACGTTCCTCACCAGCACATCTGATCAGGGTTGCCAGATCTGCTTATTATAGAGATTTGATTTGAAAATAGCCGATGTTAAAGTGCTCATGTGGCCCATAGTCGCTTCATTTGGGCTGGTTTTCCTAGACCTGGTTGCTTGTTTCTCTCACAGAATCTGGCAACACTCTGATCAACATAACTGATCTGATCTCAGATAGCATCTTCATGCGTGAAAATGAGTCATTATTTATTTTACGCAACCGTTAACCTAACACACTGTCTGTCTGTCTGTGTGTGTGTGTGTGTGTGTGTGTGAGTGAGTGAATACTCCCCCTCACAATCTGTTCAGCTGATCCTTCTGTAACCTGCTGGCCTCTCAGGAACACTCCCTGCATCACATAAACAAGGCTTATTAAATATGTATCATCTATCAGACCAGTGTTTTTCCATCTCTTTAATTTCAAGGACCCCCAAAATGCTATGTATTTGGCCGCAGACCCCCCATCTGAAAATGCTGTGACTTGTGAGCTTGTAATATCTGCTATCAGGAGCACTCACGTCACAAATAGATTTAACCATTTATTGCAACAAATGGAATACAGTTAAACTCGGCGTTAATGGCTCCGCTCTTTAAGATGTTCCCTAAATTTTGCTAAGCAGCATGCTAATCAAAATCAGGGAACGCTATGCAAAACCCCCCACAGGTAACAAGAGTGGGCCCTGTCACACTCGGTCCCAGCGTGGGTATGCCAAAAACACTGGAATCAAACTCAGTCCATTGATGTGTTTTTAATTCACCTTTTTTCAGAAAGTCCAGGGAAAACAAAATAAATCACACAATAATATAATACTGGCCCGATTGGCACTATAGATCTGCTCTCTACTGCAGCCCTTCAGTGGTAGGCACCCTTCTTTTAAAGTCTAAGCCCCTCCCACTGGACCATACCAATCTTAAATTGACTCCTCAATTTACACACAAACCAGTTACGTCTAAAGACATCACAATTCACATTTAACACATTTAAAGTGTCATCACATTACAACGGTTTCCCACAATACAAATAATGAATAATATTAATTAGAATACCCAATTTACTCAGTTGGTATGATTCAGGAATGGATGGACTGAGCATGCTCAATACAAACAGACAGGCACTATATAAGGCAGCCTGCAGCTTCACTTGGGTCCTTTGTCACTGCCCAGAACCAGGAAGCACTGTGGTAAGAGAAAGAAAGAAACAGTCAAACATTTGCCAAAAACGTTCCCTGCAACTTGAAAATAAAGAACCTTTAACCCTGTGTTGTGAACTCATTTATGTTATGTGTTAAAGGAACAATAATACAGGAAACGTACTAAAAGCTGTTAAATGGAGTTTAGTGTTTGCACCCACCAAACTATCCTAGCATGCTACCTGGCTATTGTTTGTGTATTGTGTAGTGTTGATGTGGTTATGATGTGGTGTCAGGCCCATAGCAAGATATTTAATCAGATTAACTTGAGTCATGCAAACTTGAATGCATTTTAACATTAAGGCCATAGAACATTGAAATCAGTTTAGAGCCGTGCAAACATTGAATTCCAGTTTATTTTAGAGCCATGCACACATGAATTCCAGTTCAACATGCAGCTTAAAGTTTGAGTAATGCAAGACTCTGAACTATAAGGTGGTGGCATGCACAGACATTTTGAGGGGCAGGCGCTCAAGTAAAAAAAAAGGACACCTTGTGCGGCGCGTGGAAACGCCGGCTGCCCTAGTAGTGTGATTATTTATTACAGGCACATATTGTACGTCGTAATTGCGTATGTATTTGTTTCAATAGCCATATGCTGTCTGATGCAGATGTGTAAACTAAAAAAATAAATAAAATAAAAATCCAAAAGGGCACTTCTGGTCCAGAGGGCAAAGAGCGGGTGCTCTAGCACCACCTAGAGTCTATCTGTGCACGTGCCTGGGCCGGTGGTGGAGGCAAGTATTACCAGCAGCAGCAGCGTGTGGCAGCAATTGAAAAGCAGAAATCCAGTGTAGGAGGGAGCCGTGTTTAAACGGACCGCCTTGTTGAGGGAATGAGCTGTGATTGGTGTGTAGGAAAGCGTGGCTGATTGAAAGCAATCAGCAGATTTGCAGCTGAGGCGTATATGACTCCCATGCCCTGCATGAACTAATGCTACAGTATATACTTAATGTTTTGAGAACCACTGTTATAAACCACTGTTCTAAATCCTAAGAGTTTTCTGAAAAAATGTATGTTTTGACATTGTATGTATGTCAAATCTAAAATCACACAGATGCTTTCCCGGTTTTAATGTTTTAATCATTTATGGCACAAGCCTCAACAGTGGATCAAAGAGAGTTGAATTGAAAGTGTCCATTTATGAGCAGTATTTCGAGTAAGACCCTAGACAGCCATTGAGGCAAATCAATTCCATTATACACAATGGTGGACATCTAAAAATCATATAAAGTGTTACACATGTATAATGAGCTTTGCGTTATTTCTAACTTGAAATGGCTCAAAAATATAGGACCATGACATGTAGCACCATATAGACATGACTTCAAAAAAGTTTCAAAAATAGCAGATCTACAATCTCACAGTGTGTTGTATTTCATTACCCAGTGGTGCAATTATAGCACAGCACGATGGACCCACATTGCCTGGTGTGTGTGTGTGTGCGCGTGTGTGTGCATTTGTGCATTTGTGCATGCATGTATTTGTGCATTTGTGCATGCATGCGATTACAATCTTGGACTGACCCATAGCATACAATCATTACAGATTATATTATTCAACCTACAGTAATCTCTGTCTGTCTGTCTCTGTCTGTCTCTCTGTCTGTCTGTGTGTGTCTCTCTCTCTCTCTCTCTCTCTCTCTCTCTCTCTCTCTCTCTCTCTCTCTCTCTCTCTCTCTCTCTCTCTCTCTCTCTCTCTCTCTCTCTCTCTCTCTGTTCCCAGTGAAATCTCTCATCTCGTCTGTTTTCCTTTCTCAGCTCAGCCCGTCTTTGTTCCTGAAAAAATAACTGATGACTTTACTGATGGCCTTGAACACACACACACACACACACACACACACACACACACACACACACACACACACACACACACACACACACACACACACACACACACACACACACACACACACACACACACACACACACAGCTCTAATTGTTTGCCATTGTACACAAACAGGACCTTGTTTGAACACTGAGCAAAAACAAACAGGGAGAGTCGTGTTGTTAGAACACTGGTTCTCACCACCGGGAAAACGGCCCGCACACATTTCTGTCTGGTAGAAACCTCTTATCGCCACATTGTAACTTTTTGTTATGTTTTTTTTTGTAAAATAATGCCCGACTTCATCATACAGTACACTGTCACACTAAAGTATACAATATACAATATAAGAAAACAATATAAAATAGTAAATACATATTTTTCACTTCCACAAAACTCAAATATCATTGAAACTTTGTATCTCCATATTTCAGTTACTTTGTGTGTTTTTTCATTAGATAGATTAGGGTTGGGGTTAGACGAGACATTTTCCCTTTTAAAATATAAATACTACAAACAAAATAAATCCCTTGATGACAACTGCTTATTTTGTTCATCTGACAACGTGTCACATCACGCAATATGTGTAGATCTACTATTTAGTAGTTTTGACATGCCCAAAATAGGGACACCATGTTGAATATAGTTAATTGCTTTGATAAGTATTTAACCTGTAAAAAGAGCTGTGTGACTAGATAATAACTACATTGTATCCATTGGAATATGTGTTATTTTTCATCCATTTCCTGAAAAGTAACGGTGTTGAACATACAAGGTTTCCACCCGACAACGATGATGCTCTATTATCATCTTTAGAGTCTATTTTTATTTCCCCTAATGCAACTCAACAGCTCAATGAGCTAATGGGTGTCATTTACTGACTCATACGCCTGTTCAGAGAACATAATTAGTGGTCTTGTTTGGATAAACAAAAACAAAAAAACAGACTTCATTGTGAGATAAAAGGCCAAACAACAAGCAGTGTTGCCATGTATGCTTATTACAAGCAACTTTGGGCTTGTTTTTCTGTAAAGTTGCTTGTAAATATTGGTAGTTGTTTTTTTTGTTTTTAAGCTAGTTTCTAA
Source organism: Gymnoscopelus braueri (assembly GCF_963280865.1). NCBI lineage: Eukaryota > Metazoa > Chordata > Actinopteri > Myctophiformes > Myctophidae > Gymnoscopelus > Gymnoscopelus braueri. The sequence goes on from NC_137605.1 coordinate 4,770,248, forward strand.
AGTGTAACTTCGCTTATTTGGGCTTGTTTCCTAATGTTGTTTAAACCAGTGGTTTTTAAACATTTTCTAGTCAAGGACCCCCACATGCATATGTAATTTGGTGCCAAGGAACCCCATACAAGATTTGCGTTAACATTTTTCAAAAATATTCAAAACTTTTTTCAAAGATCCTTTTTTTTAAAAAAATATATCAGATCTACAAGCTCTACAACGAGTCGCATCGCGATGCATTGTGAGCTTGTAGATCGGCTATTTTCTAAAAGCCAATAGCGCTTTAGTTATTTTTGCCTAGTCGCTTCTTTTGGGCTTGTTTTCATAGACAGTCGTGGTTGCTTATTTCTCTCGCAAAATCTGGCAACACTGACAACGAGTAAGAAAGTAGCTTTGGGAACCAGCGGATCCTGAGCCATGTGGCCCATAGGTCATGCAGGAGCTATATCTCCTGTTTCCATAGCATGAGGCAGCTTTATGTATAAGTAAACACACTGGACATGACACTAGTATATCGCGGCAGTAGCGTGTCAGGACTGTTTTTGACTGTGGTGGCCCTATTGGGGTGTGGATGCACACACACAGGCGCATACCGTCGGTGCTATAAATCAGTGCTATTGAACACCCTTCACATTTTCATTTTTTGAAATGCATTCAAATGAATGGTCATCCCATGTTTAAACATGATTATAACCTGTTTTGTTAGCATTGAAACCACAAACTACTTCCGATCATCATTGTTGTCTTGTCTTTATTATATGGATAATGCCAGAATGGGCCCCCAAATGATGGGGCCCACACTTGCTTTAGAGTCACTGTTTAGAGTATTTTAGGTTGTGTGTAGGCCTACACTAATTTAGTTTTAGTTTTTTTTCCCAGAGCTGAAAGTGCAAGGTGCTCTCGTCCAATGCCAAACACCCATTTTACACTCACACACACATTTTAAAGATATTTAGCTCTTTGTCATTCTCAGACTAATTAAAAACTGCTTCACATCTTATTAATTCTGACCGGAGCTCTGATATGATGTCACACAACACAAACCACCGACATCATTCATAACAGTGTCGATTTGCACAGATACGGGTGCAATTCACGAATTAGTGATGTGAATTTGGCCAGAGCCTTTTATTGGAGAGTTGCGTCAATGAGGGGGGCAGAAACAGCGCCAGTCACGCGGTTCATGTAAACTCGAAATAGGGACAAAGTGCATTCCGTAAACTTCCGGTTCAGGTGCTTTGTCACTATTCGGCTTCTCGGACTGACCCGATGAAGTGAGCGCATTATATGCACCGTATTTCTCTCTGAAAATGACAATGGCTGTGTAGCAGCTGGACCTTTTAACCATATCTTAGTTGAGTTGCAGGTTCCTTCTTTTACATTGTTTTAAATTATTAAGATTTTTGTATATGATATTTTTATTGTTTGTCTCTTACTTTTATATTAGACATTACAGGGGTAGTTCACCCAAGAAATCTACCTCGCGTTGCCAGTAGTGGGCATTTTGCACCCAGGGGGAGCAAAATACCACATACATGGTAACAGGAGTTGGTTGGGCTTGACGCGCCGGGGTAGCTTGTACACAACCCTCAATCTGTCTGGTCTCATGTGGTATGAGTCTGTAATCCATTGCCTGAAGGACGATAGATTTTGGGGAGAGGACTAACAAACCAACTCCACCAACCTCCCAAAGGCCAGCAATGGCACAAGGGTTGTGCGCAGGACTAGCGATCCTGCCACGTAAAAAAGAGCTTGCTACAGAAATCCAAACCAATGAACCAGATGCTGGGCGGAGGATAGATGCACATCAGGAAACTGAAATGATGACAGATGACAGCCAAACCCAATTGGAAGCTGGCATCCCGAGGGCGGATATTCTTAGACCCAAAATAACACGTACTGTTGGTTGCTGGAATGTGCGAACACTCTACCAGACAGGGAAGTTAGCTCAGGTCATAAAGGAGATGTAAAGCTATAACATCGAGCTATTAGGAGTGAGTGAAACAAGATGGACTGGTAGTGGCACAAGACAGCTAGCAACAGGACACCAGATTCTATTTTCTGGAAGAACAGATGACCATCATAGTAAAGGAGTAGCCATCATCATTACAACAAAACAGGTTCACAGATGCTTGCTGGAATGGAAGCCAGTAAATGAGAGGCTAATCACAGCCAGATTTAACTCGGCTTTTGCAAAGTTGACAGTTATAGTCTGTTATGCACCAACAGAGGACGCACCGGAGGTAGAAAAAGACACCTTCTATGACCAACTGCAAAAACTGGTAGATGAAACACCCTCACACGATGTGCTTCTCATCATGGGTGATCTAAACGCCAAGGTTGGATCAAACAACACCGGAAAAGAAAACGTCATGGGGAAGCAAGGCTTGGGAGACATCAACGACAACGGAGACAGATTAACCTCATTTTGTCAGGAAAACAGACTAGTGGTTGGAGGGACCATCTTTGAACATAAGAACATCCATAAACAAACCTGGACATCCCCGGATGGTAAAACAAAGAACCAAATAGATCATATTATTATTAACAGCAGGTGGAGAAGCAGTCTTCAGGATGTAGTGGTTAGACGAGGTGCAGATGTGGGTAGTGACTTGTAATAGCAAAGATAAAGTTGAAACTCAGAAAGAGCAAGAAAAGAGATCAAAGGGAACCACCACTAAATGTAGCAAAGTTAACAGATCCAGCAGTAAGGAAAACCTTCCACTTAGAATTGAAGAACAGGTTCACAGTACTGCAAAACCAGCAAGAAATAGACATAGACAGCTTCAATGAAGTTTTGCGTGAAGCCGGAAAGAAAGTGCTAGGCCCTAGAAGGAAACGAAACGAGGCCTGGATATCAGAAGAGACATGGAAGAAAATAGAGGAGAGAAAAGAGGAGAAAAGGAAGATTTTGACAACCAAGTCAGAAAGAATGAAGGCTAAGCTACAAAAGTCATACAGTTCACTAGACAAAGAGGTAAAGAAAAGGGCCAGAGCAGACAGGAAAACATATATAGAAAATATTGCACAAGAAGCTGAAACTGCAGCATCAAAACAGGATATGGGCACACTCTATAAGCTAACAAAGGCATTAACCAATAGATTCCGATCAACCGATACACCAACCCGAGATCAAAATGGAGAAGGGTTGACAAAAGAAGAGGAAAAACTACGGTGCTGGAAAGAACACTTTCAGAGGGTACTAAATGGAGATGACCCACAAACGGAGGCAAACATTACACCAGCGGTAGAAATGTTGGACATAGAAACCGGGCCACCAAATGTCGAGGAGGTAAGGAGTGCTATAAAGGCACTGAAGAGCGGAAAAGCACCAGGCATAGACCAGGTCCACTCGGAAATGCTGAAAGTAGAGGAACACCTGACACCAACCATCCTTACTGAAGTTCTTGGAGACATCTGGACTTCAGAACTAACACCACTCTCCTGGAAAACGGGCCTCATCGTTAAATTACCAAAGAAGGGAGATCTTTCAAATTGCAACAACTGGAGGGGAATTATGCTGTTACCAATCACCAGCAAAATTCTCAGTCGAATTATTTTAAATAGAATAAGTGATGCAGTTGATCACCTTCTTCGGAAAGAACAGGCAGGGTTTCGAAAAGGAAGATCCTGTATGGACCATATATTCACACTGCGGCAGATAATGGAGCAGAGCAATGAATGGAACACTACCATCTATGCCAACTTTATTGACTTTGCTAAAGCCTTCGACAGTGTTAATCGACCAGCACTATGAAGAATGCTCAGCCACTATGGGATTCCCGATAAGATCATCTCTATAATTAAGATGCTATATAGAGACTTTAGTGCTAGAGTTATGTGGTTCCAGCCTCACAGAGGAATTCACTATTAAAACCGGAGTCAAACAAGGCTGCTTGCTATCCCCTCTACTTTTCTCGCTCTGCATAGATTGGCTCATGAAAGAAACCACACGTGAAAACAAAAGAGGAATAACATGGACACTCACAGAAACTCTTGAAGATATTGATTATTAGGGATGGGTATTGGCAACAATCTCACGATACGATACGTATCACGATACTTGGGTCACGATACGATTATATTGCGATACGCATCACGATACTTGGGTCGTATCACGATATTGGGATATATTTATATACATATATCACAACTACATATTGTTTATATATACACTACATATTGAGTAGCTGCAGATCTGTGATAGGTTCTTTGAATGTTTTTCATAAAGCCTGTATCTGAAAAAGCAAAAAAAAAAAAAAATGATTTTTTATTTTTTTATTTCTTTAATCGCGATATTGATACTGGAGTATCAATACAGTATCGCGAAATAAAATATCGCGATATATCGTGATATCGATAATATTGCCCATCCCTATTGATTATGCAGACGACATTGCCTTGTTGGCCCATTGCCACCAGGACATTCAAAGTAAAACAGAAGACTTAGTAACATTTGGCAAACAGATCGGTCTCAACATCAACACAGACAAAACAAAACTGATGAAGTTAAACCCCAAAACTGTCCAACCCCTCATCATTAACAACAACACTGTGGAGGAGGTCCAGGAATTCACCTATCTGGGTAGTAAGATAACAACAGACGGAGACTCCAGGGCAGATATACAGAGCAGGATCGCCAAGGCAAGGGGAGCCTTCACCATATTGAAGACCATTATGGAGATCATCAAAGATCAGCACAAAAACCAAGCTGAGGATTTTCAAGAGTAATGTCCTTGGGGTCCTACTGTATGGGGCAGAGTCATGGAAAGTGACACAGGCCATTTGTCACAAGCTGGACGTGTTTCAGACAAGATGCCTCAGACGAATACTAAGAATATTCTGGCCCATGACCGTCTCCAATGAAAACCTTTACCGGAGCACAGGTTTGACCCCACTGTCAAGTGTCATCAAGCTCAAAAGATGGATGTGGATAGGTCACATGTGCAGAATGGACCCAAGTGCCATCCCAAGGGTAGCCATGAGATGGACACCACCAGGGAAGAGAAAAAGAGGCCGACCCAAAGAGACCCGGAGAAGATCTGTGGAGAAAGAGATGAAAGAACTTGGATGGACCTGGGGCCAAGTGCAGCACTGGGCAGTAGACAGACAGCATTGGCGTTCATTGGTGAAGACCTTATGTGCTATCCAGCACGAAGAGGATTAAGTAAGTAAGTCACCCAAGAAATAACTTATTTTCTATCAATTAGTCACCCCATGGAGACTTGAATTCATGGATGTTTTTTTGTTATTGTCGCATGTCTAAACCAATAATTTGATGACCAGCGGACCGGTAGGCAGCGGTTCCGGTAGGAGACACAAAGGAGACTCTTTGTGTCTCCTAACGGCACTGCTGCCGGTGATCGAATTATTGGCTTAGGAATGCGAAAAAGAAAAAAAAACATGAATTCAAGTCTCCATGGGGTGACTAATCGATAGGAAAAAAGTCATTTTGGGGGTGAACTATCCCTTTAATGTCAGTAGCACATGGCAAGGAAAGGTTACAGACTTCAGAGAGAAAACCAAGAAGTGCAGAGGGCCCATATGCCTCCCTCCCCGATGAGCTGAATGCCTTTTACAAGAAGTTTGAGACCAACACCAACTACACCAACCGGCACTCTAAGCATCTTGGAGAGACGTTTGGAGAGCCTTCAAATGTGTGAACATCCATAATGCAGTGGGTCCTGGACTCCTGACAGCATCTCAGGCAGCAGTATGGAAATGATGACAGTACTTAAAGGGGAAGACCACTCATTTTCAACATTGAACTATGTCTTTAATACACTAGAGCCGATGTGTGGAAATAAGAAAAAAGTCCCCCCCCTTCTGTGTTGCCTAGAAAAGGATAATTGATTGAGGTCATGTGATCAGTGACATACGCAGGGTGTACTTTTGGCTCCGCCCCCTCAGCCAAATAGTTCAATGTTGAAAATGAGTGGTCTTCCCCTTTAACTCACTAAAGTTCTTAACTCACTAAAGTTCTAACTCACTGTTTACACTCAAATGGATTTATTGTCTCTGGTGTGGACATGCTGGTGTCTCTTCAGATTACCTATCTGACTGAAACTCTTGTTACACCGTTTACAGTGGAAAGGCTTTTCTCCGGTGTGGACACGCAGATGTGTCCTCAGAGTCCCCGAATCACGGAAACCCTTGTAACACTGTTTACACGCAAAGGGTTTCTCTCCCCTGTGGATGCGTTGGTGTTTTGCCAGGAACTCTAACAGACTGAAACTCTTGCCACACTGTTGACAGAGGAAGGGCTTTTCTCCAGTGTGGACATGCTGGTGATTTTCAAGGGTATCGAACCGACTGAAGGCCTTGTAACACCGCGTACACACAAAGGGCTTTTCTCCAGTGTGGATACGCTGATGTGTCCTTAGATTCCTTAAATCACTGAAACGCTTGCAACACTGTTGGCAGTGGAAGGGTTTTTCTCCTGTATGGAAAAGCTGGTGTCTCTTTAGAGTGCCTGACTGACTGAAGCTTCTCTCACACCGTTTACACGCAAAGGGTTTTTCCCCAGTGTGGACGTACTGGTGTCTTTCCAGGGAAGATAACTTACTGAAACTCTTGTCACACCGTTTACACTGGAAAGATGTTTCTTCACTGTGGAGACGCTGGTTTCTCATCAGAGTACCTGCCTCAATGATTAGACTCTTATCGCACGGTTTACATGTGTGGTTTTCTTTCCGGTGTAAGTCATCAAATGTGTCTTCACTTCTCCTGGATGAGTTACAATCCTTGTAAGATCCTGGTTGGTCTGTGTCTCCTTGTTTCTGGCTGGATACACAGCTGGTGATTTTCTGACAGGACGATGAGGGAAGATGTCCATTCTGCGCCATGGTACAGTCCAGGTCATTGTAGCTTCTCTTCATGTCTTTGTGGAGGAAGACTCGAGACATGAAGGCGTATGGACCCTCAGAACAGGAGACCCGCGTCTTGGAAGATAGGTTCATTGTCACCACTGCTGCTTGGACTGTGAATTGGACGGAGTTTCTAGGTATCTTGTGGGCTCGAAGAATTTGTCCTTATATATTCACTGTCACTCTCCGTCTCCCTATCTTAGTCGTCTTTCTCTATATAATTATCCAATTCTCTCTGACTCTCTAAGTACTGTCTGTCCTGTAAATACTATTTCTCTTTGTCGTGCTCAGACTTTGTGATGCGTCTTATTCATGCTGACATGACACAAACCGTTGACATCATTCATAACAACACCGATTTGCACAGATACGGTTGCAATTCACAAATTAGTGATGTGAATTTGGCATTTTACAAAGTTGTTTTTATTTGCACGCATTTCTCTCTGAAATGACAAAATGGCTGTGTAGCAGCGTTTCATTCCATAGTTTGGGAGCCAGAAGGGAGAAGAGTCTGGGAGGCGTGGAGCGTTGTCCCGGATGTTCTAGCGAAGGTTCTGACAGCTTCCCTGTGTTAGCTGATCTGAGAGAGCTGGAGGGGTTGTAGGGTTGGATCAGGCTTTGAAGATACGGGGGTGCCATACCTTTGGTTGCTTTGTAGGCCAACGTCAGTGTTTTGTACTCTGTTTTGTACTGTTACTGGCAGTAACTGGGAGCAGTCTGGGAGTAGTCTGTGAGAAGTTCATCTTGGTCATCACTTGACCGATCGGCGTGACACTTTGCATGCACACTTCCAGGAGGCCAAGGAAGAATCTCCACCCAATGTATTTTCAAATCAACATATGTTTTGTTACTACTCCTACAGATTTGGTCCAAACGGCTCAGTTATCCTACGTTCAGTTTGCACCTTGGTTTTTTGGTCACAGTTTTATTGTCTGCCTTTTTTTAATCTAATAAAGGCAAAATATGAACCTTGTCACTGACTTCACCGTGCAACGGGGAGGGACTTTCACAAACAAAAAAAAACAGAAAAAAAACTAAAAGATTGATTGTGCAAGCGAGTCCAGACCAGAGCATGAGTGGAGCGGAGTTGGAGCGGGGTGCGACGCGGGCCGATTTTTTTACGTAGCAGGGAGTGGGTTTATAAAAAGGTAGGAGCGAACTCGGAGCGAGCACCGCCTTCCACTCCAAGCCACTCCGGTCGGGGCCACGCACCACATGTTGGAGCATGCCACATGTTTCAGCAAAATGTCTACCATTTTGCCCATCCTCAAGCACTCAAAGGTGAAATGATTGAATGACTACTAGAGGACCTGTCGGCTTCACCCCTATAGTCAGCAAATGCTTTGAGAGGTTGGTGAGAGATTACATCTGTTCCATGCTACCAGGCAGGTAGTGTGGGTCCAGTGAGGCACACTGCCACAGATGACAGTGAAGTGACAATTTAAGGACTTTTAAGCCATTGCTGCATCAAAAGTAATCAACAAACTATACTATAAAAACTGGTCAAACATTGGCCAAATTGTCAAATAATATAAGAGGAATCTACAACCTCGCAACGTGGGGCGTTCTGAGCTTGCAGATATGCTATGTTCACAATATTTATCTGTGGAACCTTGCACACAGCACCAATGGTCAAACTGTTCTTTCTTTCTTGAATATCTATCTATCTATCTATCTATCTATCTATCTATCTATCTATCTGTCTATCTGTCTATCTGTCTATCTGTCTATCTGTCTGTCTGTCTGTCTGTCTGTCTGTCTGTCTGTCTATCTTCCTCCAAACAAATACTAAACATAAGCCAAACAAACAAAAACTCTCTCCTCCCTGGCCTGCTGACCTACTGTAGCTGGGGACATTTTTCAAATGCCTTGCAAGTGGTTAAAATTATCGTGACACAATACTGTATAAAATTATTTTGCTGGGGACCCCCTGAACCCTCCAAGGACCCCTGGGCGTCCCTGCATCCCACTTTGAGAACCACTGTTCTAAAGTGACGGTTGAGGGGATGATCAGTGTCATTTACTCTAGTGTGAAAAGCCTGTGAAAAGACCCTACTAATGATGAAGTTTGACGTATTTCTCGACGTAGGAGGTGGCTATCCTATCCTACCCTTGACCTTTAGGAGGAGGAAGAAAGTTTGTCCTTCTACTCCTCCTCATCTCCATGCCTCTCATCCTGGAAGTTCTCTGACATCACCAGGGTGGTGATGGTGATGAACATCATGGAACTCTGACCAGGGTTCATGTTACCGAATGGAACTGTTGTCACTGCCCTCGGTGTCCGACTCCTCAATGTCCATCAGCTGTATCATGTCTCACTGTTACAGAGACCTGAGTCACAGTCGATTAGTAGATAATACTTTGAAATAAACAGCCCTTATTTACCCTCTCTCTCTCGCTCTCTCGCTCTCGCTCTCTCTCTCTCTCTCTCTCTCTCTCTCTCTCTCTCTCTCTCTCTCTCTCTCTCTCTGGTTAGCTGATAAACAGGAGTAGTGTTACCGTCTGATGTCACAGATGAGCACCTTTTTATTCACCACATTAATTCTCATGTACAAGCTTTTCTTTTTTCTTCTTTTCGTTTTTTGTCTCCGCAAGGCCGAAGGTCTAAAGGCAACCCAATCAGTTTTCATGATCACCTTGCCTATAGGCTCTTCAAATGTAATATTGTAATGATTCCATAAAGTTTAAACCAGAGACAGAGACATGGCTTTATTATCCAACTCCGATTGATTGATTGATTGATTGATTGATTGATTGATTGATTGATTGATTGATTGATTGGTTGGTTGATTGATTGATTGATTGATTGATTGATTGATTGATTGAATACCTTTAAGTTTGGGAAGGTGAAGCTGGAACCTTTGTTGTTTCTGGGACATTTGGTGACCCCCCATCCTATTTCGTCATTGCCAGGTGGATACCTTTTATGTCTAAAACATTTCCTTTACAGGAAACCTGTGTTCCAGTGGAACCACTGTAGTTATTATTTAGCCACAAGCTCTTGTTAATGTTTTTCATTGGTTAAACATTTATAAAACCCACTGTCAACCTGTTGTCCCTATTTTAGGCCTGTCGTTATACAGTACGCTAACATGTGCATAATTTTTCTAAATTATTAAATGCAGTGGTGTAAAGTAACTAAGTACATTTACTCAACTACTGTACTTACGAACTATTTTGAGGATTTTTTACTTTACTGGAGTATTTCCCATTTTCAGTACTTTTACTTTTACTTCTACTCCACTACATCTCAGAGGCAAATATTGTACTTTTACTCCACTACAATTATTTGAAAACTTTCGTTACTAGTTACTTTGCAGATATAAGTTATTATATTATAAAACACACATTAACCACTTTAGCCCTATTATATACATAGGAAATTTGAAAATAGCCGATCTAGAAGCTCACAACGCGTCGCATTGCGACGCGTTGTGAGCTTGTAGATCTGCTATTTTCAAACATTTTAGTACTTTTACTTTTGGTACTTTAAGTATATTTTGATGCCAATACTTTTGTACTTTTACTCAAGTAACATTTTGAACACAGACATTTTACTTGTATCAGAGTACCTACTTCTACACTGTGGTATTGATACTTTTACCTAAGTAAAAAATGTGAGTACTTTTTCCACCACTGAAATGGATGATCTAGATAGAAGCTCACAACGCACCGCAATGCAATGTGTTGTGATGTGCATCGTAGATGTGCTGTTTTTGTTACTTTTGCACAACGCGCGGTCATACAAAAGAGTGTAAAAAAGGGCTTTAATATATGAAAAACATAAAAAATATAAAAAATATAAATAAAGACAAGGTTTCTGGCCGAACGGGACAGTTTTATGCACTACTGTATGTAGACATTGTGTGTGTGTGTGTGTGTGTGTGTGTGTGTGTGCGTGTGTGTGGCTGTATGTGTGTCTTGTATGTGTGTCTGGCTGCAAACCAACTGCCCTCCTTGGACAAATAAATCTGAAGGTTGATGTCATCACATGTAGTAGAAGAGGATTATGTCATCAGCTGTTAACCTGAATTTCTTTCTAAATCTCATTCTTTCTTTCTTTCTTTCTTTCTCTCTTTCTCTCTTTCTCTCTTTCTCTCTTTCTCTCTTTCATTCTTTCTTTCGTTTGTACTCTTTCATGCATTCTTTTTGTTAATCCCTTCCCCTCTCTCTCTCTCTCTCTCTCTCTCTCTCTCGCCCTCTGTCACCCTGTGTGTAAACACTCCCTCACAGTGGTTTTAGCAGTTCAAACATTCTGTCTGCCAGAGTATGTTCAGTCATACATGAAAACACACCACTACTACTACTACTACTACTACTACTAGTAGTACACACACACACACACACACACACACACACACACACACACACACACACACACACACACACACACACACACACACACACACACACACACACACACACACACACACACACACACACACACACACACACACACACACAGGGATTTGATCAGCAGACAATGGGTGCTTGTTTTAAACCTGAGAGCTGTGCTGTGCCTGTCTCTGATCTCTCTCTCTCTCTCTCTCTCTCTCTCTCTCTCTCTCTCTCTCTCTCTCTCTCTCTTTGTCTCTCTATGCGTGTCTCTCCCTCTACTTGTCTCGCTTATTTGCTTGTCTCTTCGTCTCTCTGTGTGTGTGTGTGTGTGTGTGTGTGTGTGTGTGTGTGTGTGTGTGTGTGTGTGTGTGTGTGTGTGTGTGTGTGTGTGTGTGTGTGTAGACATCACATTGCAGTGTACTGTAATCAGCGTATAGTATCATATTACTGTTTCTGTTTGTTTGATGTAACTTACCTTACAACCATGCTTGTTGTTTTTTTACCACTCTACTTTGTTATGCAAGTGCTAAAGTAAATTCATTGCTTATATCATTAGATTATTAAGGATGTTGCATTTAGTTTCAACAGAAACCTTGTGTCTCCATATTTCAACTTTTTATTTTAATGGCCTTCTTCACCATACAAGAGTGTCACACAAAAGTAGTGGCAATTGCAGATCTACAAGCTCACAACGCGTTGCATGGCGACACGTTGTGAGCTTGTAGATCGGCTATTGCTACTAATAAAAAAGGAACCGCTTTCCAACAAACAGTATAGCGATTTGTTTCTATTGTTTTATTTACAACTTTTGTAGTTACGTTGTCGTTGGCAACTGCCGAGCTGCATCCTCCTGAGGGAAAAACAGAATAAATGAATGTTTATCAGTGGCTAAAAGCAACATACATGTACTTAAGTACTGACCCTATAAGTACACTTTTGAGGTACTTTTACTTTACTCGAGTATATCCATTGTTTTATCCTTTATACTTCTACTCCACTACAATTATGTGACATAGTTACTTTGCAGATTTAGATGGTTAATACAAATCATATTAAATGTATTTTATTATTATTATTTTATACCACGGCTATTAGAAAATAGCCGATCTACAAGCTCACAGAGCGCAGCAATTTGGCGCGTTGTGAGCTTATAGATCCGCTATTTCCTAAAGGTTTTGAAGAATGGTGAAAGATTATTGTACTTTGATACTGTAAGTATAATATAGTGCCAATGCTTTTTGTACTTTTACTCAAGACATTTTTTGAATACAGGCCTTTTACTTGTAACCGAGTATTTTTCATATTGTGGTATTACTACTTTTACTTCAGTAAACACACAAGTACTTCTTCCACCACTTATGGTCTCTTGAGGTGAGATTCTGTTTTTAATACTAGCCTACTGGAGAGAGAGAGAGAGAGAGAGAGAGAGAGAGAGAGAGAGAGAGAGAGAGAGAGAGAGAGAGAGAGAGAGAGAGAGAGAGAGAGAGAGAGAGAGAGAGAGAGAGAGAGAGAGAGAGAGACTCATATTGCCTTGCTTTTTCAAAGTCCGCTCATAGAAAATACCGATGACCTTTGTATACTTTTATAGAGTTGTGAAAGTCATCATAATAACACAATAACTCTCACACCTTACTTCCCTCTCGCCTTATCTTTTCTGGAGCAAGGTGCACACACACACACACACACACACACACACACACACACACACACACACACACACACACACACACACACACACACACACACACACACCCTTGCCTTGTAGTAAGTATTTTGTTCTCACAAACAACCACAAGCCACTCCTGACCGAGGGCACGTACACTCTCTCATATATCACACTGTGCATGTGTGTGAACGCACGTAATGTTCAGCCCAGCACACACACACACACACACACAGACAGACAGACAGACAGACAGACAGACAGACAGACAGACAGACAGACAGACAGACAGACAGACAGACAGACAGACAGACAGACAGACAGACAGAGACACACACACAAACACACAAAATATTAACTTTTCAGGAAAAAAAAATATATATACTGTATGTTTTAGAACAACACAACACTGCCTCATCAAAGTCAGTATTGTGAATTCATACATTGTCAGATAATTACTATTGAATTATCATATTAGATTGAATTATTGAATTAGATACATTATATTATATTATTATATCACTTTACCCAAATACAGCTCAAGTGGAGTTAGGAGGTTTTTGACCATTAATGTGGAGTTTTTTTCCCTCTGACTTTGTCATTCTAATCAATGATGGACAAACCACCTACTGTAACTGGTTGGAGCGACAGTTTGAGGATCCAATGGAGTTAGGAGGTTTAGTCAGAAGCGCTTTTTTAATACTTTTCATTGGTTCAATATTTGTAAAAACCCACACACAGACATAAAGGGTGTTCAATAGCACTGATTTATAAAAATAATAATTAAAGTTGAAACATGGAGGTAGCTGGTTTCTGCCCGACAGCGACGATATACAGCGCAACTGTTGGTCTCTGGATCTACTGCGGGGCTGCTATGACATTTATTATTATAATTTTTTTTATCCCGCGATTTTGTAACCCTTTTTCACCCGGTGCCAATTCTCTAAGTGATCCTGGGCGCTACACTCCCCTCACCAGCGTAGGGAGCCCAGGGCCGAGCTCATGCCTCCTTCAATGCATGAGAGCCAACTGACCTTCTTATCACCTGACAGGGGGGGGTTTCCCCGGTAGGACGTAGCGCGTGGAAGGAACACGTTATTCCAACCAGTTCCCTTCCCCTCCATCAGGCGCCCCGGCTGTCATGGGGGAGGCGGTATAGCGACCACGATTACTGCATGTTTTTGTGAGGGTATTAACTACCCTGGGAGACACGGGGAGAACATGCAAACTCCACACAGAAAGGCCCTTTCGCCAACCCCACATAGGGTATGGGCGCTGATGACGCGGAGGAGAAGACCCGCCCCCCAGCGCCCACAGCGTCCCCGGCGGGAATCGAACCCAGGGCCCTCTAGCTGTGAGGCGACAGCGCTACCGACTGCGACACCGTGCCCCTGACGTCTGAATTTCTGCATGGGCATCTGTCTGTCTGTCTGTCTGTCTGTATGTCCGTCCGTCAGTCCGTCCGTCTGTCTCTCTCCACACACCACAGTGTGTCCTAAATGCTACCGGACACTCTGACTGTCCAGCTCCCTGCTTCGCGCACGCACAACGCATGCACGCATGCATGCACACACATACGCACGCACGCACGCACACCCACAGACACATCATAAACACACCACAGACAGATGCTTTGGTGTTTTAAGCTCTGATGGGTCTGAGTGTTGAGTGGTGTAAAGCAGGCATTAGCCCACAGAAACCTTCTGTTTGTGTGGGGTTATGTAGGTCACTGCTGACCAGTTGGCAAACATTAGTGGCTAGAGGGCAGGGGTCATCGCCGTGTCGTCTTGTGATGGACATGTTTGTCAAAAACTTTATTTTTGTCGCGAACGTACTGATTTGATGACCCTGATCCTCAGCATCTGAGCGGATCTGGAGCAGTGGTTCTCAGCCTTTTCAGGCCGCGACCCCCCAAAATAATCATATTTGAAGTGGGGACCCCCCACCCTGAAAAGCATGTGGAAATGTAGGAGTTGAAGCATTCCATTTTGTTTGACTCTGTTCCACGGATAATTATTGTGAAAATAGCTGATCTACAAGCTATTTTCTTGTAGATCGGCTATTTTGCCTCTCTCTTATGTTATTTGACAAGTTGGCAAATGTTTGACCAGTTTGTATAGTATAGTTTGTGGATTACTTTTTAAGCATTTCTTTCGTTCTTTTTTTTGGTATTAAAAAGGTCTTAAAAGTCCTTAAATTGTCACTTCACTGTCATCTGGGGACTAAAAAATCGTGTGACCCACAGGTTGAGAACCACTGATCTAGAACCCTATAAGAGCAACTCTGAGCAACTCAGAGTCTGTCTGCGATCCACTCATACAGCACTGACAAAGCTCACTCTGAGCACTTTATGAGAATATGAGCATTTAAAATAAAATAAAAACATACATTTTCTCAGTCTCTGTCGAAGGAGTGTTCCTTTAAAGTGTTTGTGGAGTGCGAGTCCTTTTCTGCCTGTTTTCCTTTGTGTTTTTGACCACCGCACCTGCACTCAACCCTGAACAAAGGACATAGAAGGGCGTAGAGCAACCGTCTACACTGCACTGACACGGACATACAACATGAGCGGTTAATAATCTTACTAGACATAGACCTAGCCCTAAATGTACAGTATACTAGTGGACTTCTGATCTATGCCAATGTGCTATTAGTAGATAGTATTTCTCTATTAATTGAATCAGTGTTCATCTATTCTGAATGAAACCTGGAGACCGGCAACAAGTCAGCCACTGTATACTGGCTTTATGCAGACTGCATGCAGCATGGTTCATATCTACACCGTGTTTGGGGTTTTTACATCGGGTCTTATCAATACAGCTAGTGCTTTCATCGCACATTGCATGAACAAAATAAAAACATTATAATAAAATAAAGTAAAGTCTTGCCACAGACACATATGTCCATGCACGGACACATCGATGACCTTGATGTGTGGTCTAGCCAACACCAACTCTGGACTCCTGAATCAAAAGTATTAGTCAAAAGTATTGGTATCAAAATGTACTTAGTACCAAAAGTAGAAAGTGCTCATTATGCAGAATGTTCCATTTCACAAATGTTGGAGTGGCTGGCACCGCTCAAAAACCAACAAATGTCACTTACAGCATCCTTAAGCAGTTCATACTTTCATCAACATCTGTCTGAATATGGGCACACTAAGCTCCTGAAACCCCAACAGGGATTAAAATAAAAGTTTCTTATGTAATCGCATTTTTGGGCCCATTAAAAGAATAAACAACAATTTTACTCTGGGAAACTGGGCCAATGGAGATCAAAGATGAAGCTCAAATATGACTACACTACACTACACAGTAAAGACAGAAACACAGTAGAGATATGCAGTATTTCTCCGCAGTGGACATTTAGTTTTATTATTTTTTGACAATTTTATCTATATGTCTGGTTGTGTTTTATTTCTCAGAAATGTTTAGTTTTGTTTGACTTTGAAAAATGGTCTATCTATACACATTTAAATCATAAACAAGATATACCATCAACATTATGTTACAGTAATAGTGACATAATAACGAGACTTATATACGATGAACGTTGTGTCAGCAAAACTTGCAGAATCATCAGAGATGTTTCAAGTTAGGACTGGGAGATGACTACAAATAAATATCACGATCGTTTCGAACATTTGCCTCGATTACGATTCATGTACGATTATTAGAAAACAAATACGCTATTTTTGCTACTTTTGTATACCACCATTGTACAACAAAGTATAACACAGCAGGGTTAAGTGGCTAATCTGAATAATCATTTTAGTCAATTATTAAAAAATAAGATAATAATAAGAAATAAAACAAATGATCAAAATAAAAACCTGCTTAGATTAGGTTAACATGTAGATTAACCTACACAAGCAAATCGGTTATTAGTTCTAAATATCTGTTTTGATATATCTCTGCTTTCGGGCAGAAACCATGCACGTCCAAAATATAAACTTTTCAGGAAATGGAAAAAAAAAAACATGTTTATGTTCAACACAATAGTAGTACGGTGACTTTATAAACTGTCAGATACTTGAATGTGTCATTATATTATCATCACTTTACCCAAATAGTTAGGAGGTTTTTGACCATTAATGTAGAGATAGCTGTTTTGTCCATCATTGATTAGAATGACGAAGTCAGATGGAGAAAAAAAAACAAAGTTACAGTTAGGTGGTTTGAACGACTGTTTGAGGATCCTATGGAGTTAGGAGGTTTAGTCAGAAGCACTTTTTAATACTTTTCATTGGTTCAATATTTGTAAAACCCACACACAGACGTAAAAAAGTGTATTATTTCAGATGATTCCACGTGGAAAGTGGTAGTTGATTACAAAAGGTATTTTTTCCCCCAGACATTCAGACAAATGAACGAGCTCGCCAAAGTAAGGACAAACTAGCTTGGGGAACGCGCCCCAACAATTTACAAGTGAGCTTGTAGATTGGCTTTTTTCAAATGTTTGCCCCCAGAATAGGGAGAATAGGTTTCATGTTGGTTTCATGTGGATATAATGTATTCTCCCTCGAGTCAATACAATATTACATTACATTACATAACATTACAGTCATTTAGTAGACACTTTTATCCAAAGCGACTTACAATAAGTGCATTCAACATAGGTAGGGAACTAAACTACTAATCACCAGAAGCATTTAAGTGCATTCTCTTCTAAAACAAGCAACTAAGAGTATACCTAGCGCTAAAGTAAAAGTGCAATATATCAGCTAGCTAATTTCATAAACAGATGAGACAAAATAGGAAAATCAACTGAGCAAGAGCTTAAAAAAATAAGTGTATTGAATAAACAAGATCCAATAAAACAGTAAAACCAGAGTTCGTACAACTAGTACAACAATATAATTGCTTTCGGACAGAAACCTTGTATCTCCACATTTCAAGGTTTTATGTTTTTTCTTAACTTAATGGGTCTAGTTTGTCATATGACAGTGTCATGCAAAAGATCTACAAGGTTGTAGATCTGCTATTTTCGCTATATTGAAAGTGAAAAGTGTGTGTGTGTTTTACAAATATTGATCCAAAGTATAAACAAGAGCGTGTGACTAAATAATAACAGGATCCATTGGAACACATTATTTTTCCCATATCCTGAAAAGTACCAGTTTTGGACAAGGTTTACGCCCTACAGCAACAATATGAATAATAGACTAGACAGATTAGATCGTTATAGAATGTGTTGAATAGATTTACAGATGATTTCATTTGTGTCTCTTCTCCCAAAGTCCTTCCTTCAGGACACGTCTGTCCTCTGTTGCAATACACACACGCACTCATGCACACACACACACACACGCACGTACGCACGCACGCACGCACGCACGCACGCACGCACGCACGCACGCACGCACGCACGCACGCACGCACGCACGCACGCACGCACGCACGCACGCACGCACACACACACACACACACACGCACACACACAGTCACAAAACACACCACCCAGTCCCAAAAGACCCGTAAATTACAACAGACATGCATACATGCAGCACACACCAACATACGCACACACACACACACACACATACACACCCACACGCACGCACGCACGCACGCACGCACACACACACACACGCACGCACACGCGCACACACGCACGCACGCACGCACGCACGCACGCACACACACACACACACACGCACACACGCACACACACACACACGCACACACACTCATGCACACACAAAACACACACACACACACACACACACACAGACACACACACACGCAAGCACACACACACCATGGTTCTCCTCCTAGTGTGAGATCACTTCTTCTCCTCCGGCATTCCACAGCTATTCCCTCAGCCCATGAGCCTGCCAAACGCTGCAGGTTCAACTCCCCGTCCATCTGTCTGTGATGATGAGGTCAGGCCAGAGGACACAACGACAGAGAGAGAGAGAGAGAGAGAGAGAGAGAGAGAGAGAGAGAGAGAGAGAGAGAGAGAGAGAGAGAGAGAGAGAGAGAGAGAGAGAGAGAGAGAGAGAGAGAGAGAGAGAGAGAGAGAGACAATAAAGCAATGAAATATAGTCCAGTGAGTTACAGATCTGTAAGGCTCCACTTTGACAACCACTGAAATAGTAATTGTAATAATATGAACTATATTCATATATTATATGAAAGGTCCCATCATTTACATGTTTCGGGCATTTTTGAATGATTTCTGACTATCTATTACAGACAACTAATACTCATTTTAATATTAACATATCTATAACTTTCTAATATCTGTCATTTCCAACATAAATATATAGCTTTAAAATGCTGACTTTCTGAGAAAAGTTTTACCCAAACCTCAACTTAATGTATTATTTTTTTACAATGTGGATTACACTCACGCACGCGCACACACACACACACACACACACACACACACACACACACACACACACACACACACACACACACACACACACACACACACACACACAAAATCTGGGATGCATGTGGATGTCTCCAGATGTATCACCAGTCTGCTATGGTCAGCACAAGCACCAAAACCTGGATTCTAAGGCTTTGATCACTCTGTATAGGAAAACCAGATATTTTTTCTCAAATCATGATATTTATGACTGATTGTCCACTCTGTTATTTGCAAGTGATCAGATCAGATTTGTGTATTTAGACATCGTTGACGTAAGTGCATTAGTTGCTGTGGTAACGACATAACGACATAGGCCTAATACTTAATTCATACTGGTTAACACACACACACACACACACACACACACACACACACACACACACACACACACACACACACACACACACACACACACACACACACACACACACACCAAATTAGCTGTCAAGTAACTACAATTTGTTTTCATTATTATGATTTATAATTGTCTTATTCACTCTTTGACCACTCAAGTATGTGGAACAAATTGTGTTCCTTAATGGCGAACGCAATTAGTTTTGCACTTCATTTACATAACTATTCTTTATCATACAGAATGTGTGACAGAACCCTGTTTACTGACACAGACATTAACTCACAGCCCGTTTTCGGTTGTAAACACATTGTAGACATTTGTATTAATTAGCTTGTAATTGACTCCTTACCAATCACATTATGTGTGAACTCTACACACACACACACACACACACACACACACACACACACACACACACACACACACACACACACACACACACACACACACACACACACACACACACACACACACTGGATGTGAGGAGGGTGTTGAAAAGGGAAAGCAGACTGCCCAGACGTAATCTCTGGGTGGGTCATCAAGACCTGCGCCAGAATTCACCACCAGAAACCTTGTATCTCCATACGTTGTTCGTCTTTGAAGTGATAGTTAACGTGAAAGTCTGTCTGTGGGTTTTCAGAACTATTGAATCAATGACAAATATGAACAATAGCTTATGGCTAAATAATAACAGAATAACTATACTTTCTAATCAAATCAAAACAAATCAAACACTGTTTATATAGCACACGACCGTAGCAGACCAAAGTGCTGTCTAACGAAACAATTCAATCAATTCAAATACATTTTATATACATTTTATTGGAGATTTTACATTGTGTATTTGTTTTGTTTTCTGTTGTTGTTTTTGTTTATGTGTGGAGTCTGTTTGTTTTTGTTTTGTTTTTGCTGTTGTTTATACCTTATTCAATACCTTATTCAATTCAATATTTGTCTATCCTGTTACCCAATCATTGTCTTGACTTTTTGGAGATACTCTGTTTATTTGCTTCAGTAATGACTGTATTACCTGTGAGTATGTAATATATATATATATATATATATATATATATATATATATATATATATATATATATATATATATATATATATATATATATATATATATATATATATAATAAACAAAACCTAAAAATAAATAAATAAATACAATTAAAAAATCAAACAAGAATTAAAAGCTCAGCTGTGATTAAAAGTGGCTCTTAAGCGAGGACTTCAAATCTTCGATGGACGAGGCAGATCTAATGTCAAGGGGAAGGTTATTCCAGAGCCTGGAGGCATCCACCGCAAAAGCACCCTGGTTTTCAGTCGGGTTTTTGACAAAATGAGTAATGAGAGGTCAGCTGACCTTAGAGCTTACATTGGACCCATTGGAACTTTTTTTTTGTAATAGGTGACCATCATTGTTGTCAGCTGGCCAGAGGGACTACCGCCCAGTAGCACTGACCTCAGTGCTCATGAAGAGCTTTGAGAGGCTAGTAAAAGGATCACATCTGCTCCTTGGGACCTGCTGCAGTTCATCTATACCGTCCAACAAAGATCCGACAGCGATGCCGTCTCCACATGTCAGATTTAAGGCTTTGGTCACACTGTAGGAAAATGAGATTTGTTTCTCAAACGTGATCATTATGACTGACTGTCCACTCTGTTATTTGCAAGTGATCACGTCAGATTTGTGTATTCAGACATCGTTGACGTATGTGCATTGGTTGCTGTGGTAACGACATAACAGCATAGGCGGTAATGCTTAATTTATACTAGCTACTACACACACGCATGCACACACAGTCACACACACACACACACACGCACACACACACACACACACACACACACACACACACACACACACACACACACACACACCACCCAGTCCCAAAAGACCAGTAACTTCCAACAAACATTAACATACAACACAAACACACGGCACGCACACACACACACACACACACACACGCGCAGGCAGGCGCAGGCAGGCAGGCAAGCAGGCACACACACACACACACACACACACACACACACACACACACACACACACACACACACACACACACACACACACACACACACACACACACACACACACACACACACACACTGGACGTGAGGAGAGTGTTGAAAATGGTGATCACCAGACGTCGTCTCTGGGTGGGTCATGTGATCTCCTGGCACCAGTATTCACCAGCAGAAACCTTGTATTATTATTACCTTATATGTTTGTCTCTCTTCGTAATCGTAGGCCTTACTTCCTCATTCATAGTCTACTACAGTGTCACACAAAAGTAGCAACATGTGTTTAAAGTGAATGTTAAGTCTGTGGGTTTTTAGAACTATTGAATCAATGAACAATATTAACAAGAGCGTATGGTTAAATAACAACAACTTTATTTATACAGCACATTCAAAAGTGATCAAAGTGATCAAAGTGATCAAAGTGAGCAAATTAAAAGTTCAGCTGTGATTAAGACCTGAGAACGCATCTGTGTGTAATTTTTAGATTTTGTTGGGCTATTCAAAAATAGCAGATATACAAGCTCATAGCGCGGCACCGAGTGCCGCGCTATGAGCTTGTAGATCTGCTATTTTTGAAAAATCGTGAAAAATGTTGTGCAAATATTTGAATATATATATATTTAAAGCGAGCATTTCTAGCTAAAATGTTATTGCTTCTGGGGATTCTACAAATATCTTCTAAATCAGTTTAAAACAGTTTTCTGAAACACTTATGTTGCTATAAAATTAATGTCAGTGTCAAGGAGCCCCACAACGATATGTATTTGGCTGCGGACCCCCATCTCAAAAAAATAATAATCCAGGGACCCCCAGAAGCAAAGATTTGAGTAAAAAACAATTGCTTTATAGATATATATTCAAAGATTTGCACAAAAAAAAACACGATTTAAAAAAAAATAGCAGATCTACAAGCTCATAGCGCGGCACTCGGTGCCGCGCTATGAGCTTGTATATCTGCTATTTTTGAATAGCCAAAAGTATAAAATATGGATAAAGTGGTTACACAGATGCGTCCCCCGGTCTTAAAGGGTTAAAAGCCGAAAAAGTATTTGTAACTATACGTTTCAGGACGGGAACCCCTTTTGGGGTTCTTGTTGCTATAGAAACATACATTTGTTGTAAAAAAATAATATATATATATGTTTTTCAGAAAACTTAGGTCAGGATTTAGACAGCGTTTTTAGAACGGGCCTCAGGTCTAAATTGGTTAAGCAAGGACTTCAAATCCTCGATGGACGGGGCGGATCTAACGTCAAGGGGAAGGTTATTCCAGAGCCTGGAGGCATCCACCGTTTTCAGTCGGGTTTTTTTCTCAAAATGAGTAATGAGAGGTCAGCTGACCTTAGAGCTTACATTGGACCCATTGGAACACATGGTACTTTTTTTTTTTTTTTCATTTCCTGAATAGTAACAGTTTTGCACATACGAGGTTTACTCCATGCCAGCCACCCAGTGGTGGAAAGTAACTAAGTACATTTACTTAAGTACTGTACTTAAGTACAATTATGAGGTATTTGTACTTTACTTGAGTACTTCCAATTTCCAATACTTTTACTTCTACTCCACTACATCTCAGAGGCAAATATTGTACTTTTACTCCACTACAATTACTTGAAAACTTTAGTTACTAGTTACTTTTCAGATATAAATTATGATATAATGAGACGTACATTAACCACTTTAAACCTATTTTAAACCTAGGCTATTTGAAAATAGCAGATCTACAAGCTCACAACGCGTCGCACCGCGACGCGTTGTGAGCTTGTAGATCGGCTATTTTCAAATATTTAGTACTTTTACTTTTGGTACTTTAAGTACATTTTGATGCCAATACTTTTGCACTTTTACTGAAGTAAATTTAGAATTCTGGACTTTCACTTGTAACAGAGTATTTCTATATTGCAGTATTGGTACTTTTACTTAAGTAAATAATTTGAGTACTTTTTCCACCACTGCAGCCACCATATTCAGCCTCTCCCTGACCCGCTCCCTGGTCCCCACATACTGCAAGAGGTGACCATCGGCCTCTCCCTGACCCGCTCCCTGGTCCCCACATACTGTAAGAGGTGACCATCATTGTTGTCAGCTGGCCAGAGGGACTACCGCCCAGTAGCACTGACCTCAGTGCTCATGAAGAGCTTTGAGAGGCTAGTAAAAGGATCACATCTGCTCCTTGGGACCTGCTGTAGTTCACCTATACCGTCCAACAAAGATCCAACGACGATGCCGTCTCCCAGGCAGTGGTGGAAAGTAAAGTAACTTAAGTACATGTACTCAAGTAGTATTGTACTTTGTTTTAACTTTACTGGAGTATTTCCAATTTTCTATACTTTTATACTTCTACTCCATTACACCTCAGTGGCAAATATTCCTAGTTTTTACTCGACTCTATTTGAAAACTGTATTTAGATAAAACATACATTAACCACTTCAGCCCCCAAACATGCTTCAGCTATTTGAAAATAGCAGATCTACAAGCTCACAAGCTTATGAGTTATGAGTTATGCACACTAGATCTGTTGTTTTTGGCGAGCGTCTCACTGTTGTACTGCAGACTATAAATGAGTGTGCAGTGGAACGGCAGGTGAAGCTGCATGTCGTGCAATCGTCCTGACGCACAACACATGCACGCGCACGCTGCGATGGCCTCAAACAAGTGTTCTCTGAGTTGTGTAACATCATGGAGGCAGCGTCTGACCACGCTGTGTCATGTCCATCAATGAAGACATTTGCCCTTGAATTGAAATGTGGATATTCATAGAAATGTGCATTCACAGCAATATTAATTTCTTTTCTTTTTCTTCCAATGAGCAAAACTTATCCTCCTACTCTCTATAATGAAGAAAAACTGTCTGTCCTTCTGTTCTCATATGGTAAATGGTACTGCAAATGGACTGCATTTAAGTCGTGCTTTTCTCCAAAGTGCTTTGCAATGTATTTCACATCCATTTTTCTCCTCAGTGGGTTGACAAATCAATATGAAATACAGGAAATGACCATTTGCATATGCAGGGAGCGAGGGAGCTGGGTTTTTGTTTGTTTGTTTGTTTCACTTTTCCCAATTGTAAGCTGATCATCAGCATGTTTGTGAACTCTCACTTGCTGTGGGTGGAGATGGGGGAGTGACTCATGAGAGCACTCAGCACTGGCAGGGTTAATTGATCGGCAGCTATTTATACAGTCATGTAATTGTGCTCTCCTCTTTATAGTAGCATGCTGGAACTGGGCTCAGCCTTACAGACACTCAACACTAGAGAGAACGCCAGAGAGAGAGAGAGAGAGAGAGAGAGAGAGAGAGAGAGAGAGAGAGAGAGAGAGGAGAGAGAGGAGAGAGAGAGAGAGAGAGAGAGAGAGCTCAATGCTGAAACATTATATAGGACTTCATTTAAAATAACGTAAACACAATGCAATTAGTATTTCGTATTTCGGCCTGAATTTGATTGAAGCTCATTTTAAACTTTTTCCAAATTTAAAGACCATGGTCATAATGGAGGCATAATTAACAATATAGATGCCTAAAATATATATTTTTAATGATGTTTTTGTATTTTTATAACAAAGGTCCCTAAAAGTCCAGTCTTAAATAACTTCTCAAATTCGTAAAGCGTGATTACAACAACAGGTCTGGAACAATTTCAACCAATAATATGATGACTGGCACCTGTCAATCCCATAGCTCAATGTCCACTTTTACCCCACGGAACTGATTCCTTATGGAGACACTAGAGGGCAGTGCTACTCTGTTGAATCTAAACAAAGATGGCGGCAGGTCGGTGCGTTATTACGAATGTTATAATTTTTAACTTAAAGTAATACTAGGTAACGTTTTCAACAAAACTAAAGTTAAATTGTATATCTTTTGTGAGTGGCAAAAGTTTCACAACACCCACTCCATGAATTTCACCCCCGGAAGCCTTTTATTTATATATTTACTATTGAACGGTGTCGGGGGGGGACTTTCTCGGGAAAATGACGTCATCCTGTTTGGCCAGGAACTACCGCAACGGTTTCCTGTTTGGGCAGGAACTACCGCGCTAATAACAAAAAGGAACCTCACGCTGATTTTAAGAGAATGTAGGATTGGAAGATCGAAAAAGAACAGAAAAAGAAAGCACAGCTCATGGTATCTAGATCCCATAGCCCGAGGGGACGGGATAGTCGGCTGAATGTTCTGATTCGGTCAGTGAACGACCCGCCCCCATCCCCCCATCGCTGTGATTGGCTGACAGTTACGGTTCCAAGTCTCCAGTCTGTACATAGTTTGGGTGCACGCATTCAGGTGTGTGTGTGTGTGTGTGTGTGTGTGTGTGTGTGTGTGTGTGTGTGTGTGTGTGTGTGTGTGTGTGTGTGTGTGTGTGTGTGTGTGTGTGTGTGTGTGTGTGTGTGTGTGTGGTACCATTCGCCCCGGTGTTCTAAACAGAAGTGTTGGACCATGCCAGGCCAGGCCATTTTAATTATACCACATCTCTCTCTCTCTCTCTCTCTCTCTCTCTCTCTCTCTCTCTCTCTCTCTCTCTCTCTCTCTCTCAGAGTGTGTGTGTGTGTGTGTGTGTGTGTGTGTGTGTGTGTGTGTGTGTGTGTGTGTGTGTGTGTGTGTGTGTGTGTGTGTGTGTGTGTGTGTGTTTTCTCTCTCTTCATGGTACATAAACAACACTGCAGTCATACTACAGTGCTCACTCTCTTTTTAACAGTCTTTAACTGCAGGCTGGTGAATTTAATTTCACACTTCCGTTGACACCCACACAAGTGCGTGCGTGCGTGTGCACACACACACACACACACACACACACACACACACACACACACACACACACACACACACACACACACACACACACACACACACACACACACACACACACACACTGTGTAATGACCAGAGCAGAGCTCAGCGCAGCAACAGAGAGACAGAAAGTGGAGGAAACAACAGAATATTAATATGTCAAAAGAGAACAGATACAGTCTGTTTCTACAGACAGACAGACAGATAGATAGATAGATATTACAGCAAAATTATTATTAGTAGTAACCATCCATTTGGTTCGATTTGTACATTCTCAGAGTCATGGGGGTCCTTGGCCTAAGGCCTACCTAACTGGGGGTCAGAGAGAGAGAGAGAGAGAGGTCCGGGGGAAGAGGGGGGGGGGGGGGGTAACCTGACCTCTCTCCTGTTAAAGTCCCGTTTATTTTGGAGTGTAACAGAAACAGATCCATGTCGCTATGCAGATCTCAGATCAGCACGGAGGAGTGACTCAGAGAGAGGGAGGGGAGAGAGAGAGAGAGAGAGAGAGAGAGAGAGAGAGAGAGAGAGAGAGAGAGAGAGAGAGAGAGAGAGAGAGAGAGAGAGAGATGGAGGGATCAGGGAGGGGTAACAGATGTCATAGGGTCAGGAGGGTTGATGACCGTCAGAGTTAAAGTAACACAGTAGGCAGTACTGGTGTATAGCATGTATTACTGCACTTGTACAGTACTGTTGTAGTATATTCTATCACTACTATACTGTAAACTATACATTACTAAACTGTACTAGTATGTGCATCACATGCTATACATTACTAGTACAGGTGGCATACAGATAGTAGTATACAGTCATACTGTACAATGACATATATTATACATGACTACTACAGTAGCATGCTGTATACAATGCATAGTATGCAGTACTAGTACACAATACAGTAGGCCTACTAGTATACACAGTGCTAGTAGACAGTATAATACAGTAACAATGTTACATACTATACACTACAGTAAACAAATTAAACATAAAAACAAATGAAAGTTTCACATTCATAATAACCTTGCTGCACTGAGATCAGAAGTTGTCTTAGGCGCAGTACACACATATAAACAAATACAATATCCCTGTCCACATGACAAAACTATCTCTACAGTATATGCACGTTTCGATTGAACTCGTTATTAACCAGATTGTTCAGGTACAGGTAATACAGTCAAATGTTATGCTAAAAGGATAACACAAGAAGCCTGCGGTGGCTGGTTTCCATTGTGGTCCATTGTGCTCAATTCATCAGTAGCGCAGAAACCCATTGAACACAGGAGTGCATTCCCTATCAGCAGCAGGTCAGGAACGCGCGTCTGTTAAATTCAGCACAACAAGCCGGCAGATTCAAAAGGTTGTTTGACAACCGTTCTTTAATTTGACAATGCCGTCTTTTACTAAAGACGTATGTAGAAACCCTGCACTACTTTTACATTCTTTCATACAAGGTTCGGAAAACAACGGGTCAAAAATAGACCGTTTTGTTTGTAGTTTTCAGGAGCAAGCAACAATGGGCACGCGAGAATTGAGCTGTGGGATCATCGTTTCTCCAAGTCTACACGGTTCTACTGAAACTGACATTTTTTGAAAATCTCAGTTTTAGTGTGTGAAAACGGCGTTTGCGTGTGAACGAGAGGCCCAAATGTGCAGGAAAATGTCTATTTTGCAAAATATCCATGCTGTGAACAACAAGAGTCTTATCGTGATCAGATAAACGTTGTAGTGCTGCACTGAGAGCTCAGATCTTAGACAGCTCCTTATCAGTGGTGTAAAGTAACTAAGTACATTTACTCAAGTACTGTACTTAAGTACACTGGTGAGGTACTTTTACTTTACAGGAGTATTTCCAATCTCAGAGGCAAATATTATACTTTTACTCCACTACAATTATTAAAAAACTTTAGTTACTAGTTACTTTGAAGATTTGTATTATTATTACAAAACATACCTTAACCACTTCAGCCCATTATACATTTTGGCCATTTGAAAATAGCCGATCTACAAGCTCACAATCCGTCGCATTGTGAGCTTGTAGATCTGCTATTTTCAAAAGATTGGTATACATTTTATACATTTGAAAACTTACTGCATGATGAGTACGTTTACTTTTGGTACTTTAAGTAGGCCTACATTTTGATACCAATACTTTTGCACTTTTACTCAAGTAAATTTTGAATACCAGACTTTTACTTGTAACAGAGTATTTCTACATTGCAGTATTGATGCTTTTACTTAAGTAAAAAATGTGAGTACTTTTTCCACCACTGCTTATGGTGACCAGTTAAGCGTTGTAGTGCTGCACTGAGAGGTCAGATCTTAGACAGCTCCTCCTCATGATGATCAGATGGACACTGACACATCCAGAGGTATATGATTCTCCACAGTGTTGTGATCCTCTCTCAGCCATCTATCTACTCACCCACAATCCACTTAGCAGCTGACCTAATGGGCCTCCTAATGGCACTATACCTTTTACTGGTCCATCGTTGTCATGGAAACAGACACAGTAATTGGATGAGTGTGATCACAGGAGGAGGAACGTTGGTGGAGCGAGGAGATCCATGCCCTCGCTGTACGACCTCCTGACCTGAGGAAGTCTGTAACACATCTGGGGATAAGATGGTGGAAAGTAACTAAGTACATTTACTTAAGTACTGTACTTAGTTACAAGAGGTATTTGTACTTTACTTGAGCATATCCAATTTCCAATACTTTTACTTCTACTCCACTACATCTCGGATCCAAATATTGTACTTTTACTCCACTACATTTATTTGAAAACTTTAGTTACTAGTTACTTTGTAGATTTTGATTATTATTACAAAACATATATTAACCACTTCATTCGCGATGCGACACATTGTGAGCTTGTAGATCGGCTATTTTCAAAAGATTTTTATACATTCGAAAACTTGAAACGGGACATTCTGTACAATGAGCACTTTTACGTCTGGTACTTTAAGTACATTTTGATGCCAATTCTTATGTACTTTTACTCAAGTACATTTTGAATTCCAGACTTTTACTTGTAACAGAGTATTTCTATATTGCAGTATTGATACTAGTATTGGTACTTTTTCCACCACTGATGTTTGTACATCAGTGGTTCTCAGACTTTATTTTTATTTCAAGGATCGCCATAACTCTGAGAGTTACAGACTGGCTGAGTCGTAAAGGAGTGTAGATCCCTACTCTCCTTCAAAACCGCTCTGCAATTCCAAACTGTCCCCAAGTGTTTACTGTACATATGTTTGTTTTCATTTTCAAACTGTTTACATGATGTTTTGCATAGTAGTGTATATTTTGTCTGTCATTAAATGTTTCGATGAGTTGAGAACAAACTACCCCAATGGCAATCTGGGAACCCATCGTCAAATAAAAAGGAGAAACTGCCCCCGAGCGTTTTTTCGCTTGTATGGAAACAAGCCGTCAGCTTTCTTTAAAATCCTCTTAGCAGACCTTGTATTGAACTGTACTTTCATGTGCTTTTTTTGTTGCAAACTGCTAATTATGTATTCAATCAATCAATCAACCAATCAATCACCTGTAAGGGTCCATTTGGAACTCCCTCCAGGAACCCTGAGGGTCCCTGGACCCCACTTTGAGAACCACTGTCCTCAGCTTTCCTTCTGTCTGTCTCTCCTACACCACCGTCTCTCAGCTTTACTGCCTGTCTGTCTATCATACACTGTCTCCCTCTCAGCTTTACTGCCAGTCTGTCTTTCCTACACTGTCTCCCTCTCAGCTTTAATGCCTGTCTGTCTTTCATACACTGTCTCCCTCTCAGCTTTCTTTACTGTCCGTCTCTCCTTATACAGTCTGTTTCTCCTAAGCATCGATGGCGTGTTGTGAGCTTGTGAAGTGGCTATTTTCAGCACACAATACCGTCATACTAAAGCATAAATCAGACTTAACTGTACAGATCTGTTAAAAAGGTGGTTTCAACTATTTCACCAGTTCCTTGGGAAATGTCACACATATCAACCCCAGATGTAACATTGTGAGCTAATCTGTTAATGTGACACGGCAATTTTACAGTCAGACGGAGTGAGTGGGCGTTTAAGGGTGTCCATTGTCCCGTGGGGATCAAACCCGTGTCCTTTTGGCCACCGCACGGCCCCGTTCATCCACCCTGGCTGCATTCTTTCAGAATGAATACAATATGAACTCCCTCTTCTCTCCGCAAACAACCCTGCAGGTCCCAGGGCGCGTGCGTGTGTGTGTGTGTGTGTGTGTGTGTGTGTGTGTGTGTGTGTGTGTGTGTGTGTGTGTGTGTGTGTGTGTGTGTGTGTGTGTGTGTGTGTGTGTGTGTGTGTGTGCGCGCGCGCGTGCGTGCGTGCGTGCGCGCGTCCTTGGTGTTATGGAGGACACCATCTGTTTACTATTAGGATCTAAAAGGGAGACCACCGCCCAATCACACACACACACACACACACACACACCACACACACACACACACACACACACACACACACACACACACACACACACACTGAACACTCTATCCACCCTGTGTCTCTTTATCTCTCCAATCTGACTCCACCTTCACACACGCACACACACATGCGCACGCACACGCACACGCACTCACACTCACACTCGCACTCGCACACACACGCACACGCACACACGCACACACACGCACACACACACACACACACACACACACACACACACACACACACACACGCACACACACACACACACACACACACACACACACACACACACACACACACCACACACACACACACACACACACGTAAACACACCCACACGTTTAATAGAGCACATACATGAAGTGATAAAGTGTCAGACCATTAACAGATGGTGTGGATGCAGGCCATCTGTTAATGGTCACTTTACACCTGACATTGGTCTGCTTCATGTAGTGTTGTGTTCATAATCACATGGGTCTAGTTCAGTGGGTCTCAACATT
>NC_137605.1:4811594-4824094 GCF_963280865.1 Gymnoscopelus braueri
GATCCAATTACATCCAACAACTAAAAGCAAAAACTAAAAGCCCATTCATTACTTTAAAGGTTTAATGACATTCACTTTTACACCACATTCAAAGTCTTTGTCCTGGTCCTTCAAAAGTGTACAAAAAGTTTTAAGTGAAAATTCCATTCCAGTGATCCATGGCAGGTGTTTTTCTCTCACATTTCTAAAGCCTTTTCAACTGCAATGAAAAAAGAAATCTTTGCCTGCGGGTGTCGCTGGTGAGGGATTTTGCCTGTCAATCATCGCCTCTGCTCCGCCCCCCCCCAAAGGAAAGGATAGGGGAGGGGAGGGGCGAGGAGGAGAGTGGGCGGGATTAATCGACTGTGACCTCACTGTCGAAGGGCCAAGCTCAGATTACTTTTCAGCCTAATTATTCAGAAAACCCCAGACCACAGAAAATCCACTGAATGTTCTAAGTTCAGGTTTTTTGGGTGTAATTGAGGTCATAAAACCCCAAATAAAACATTGAAAATAAAAAAAGTGAAAATGAATGTCATGACACCTTTAACCCACTCAATCGGGAAACGCATCTCTTGTCATTTTAGATTTCTTTGGCTATTCAAAAATAGCAGATCTACAAGCTCATAGCGTGGCACCGAGTGCGCGCTATGAGCTTGTAGATCTGATATTTTTGTGCAAATCTTCGTATATATATTTTTTTAAAGCGAACATCTGTAAAATATTTGGTTCCAGGGACCCCCCAGAAGCAAGAGTTACAAATGTTTGATTTAAATATATATATATATTCAAAGATTTGCACAGATCTTCTACGATTTTTCCAAAAAAATAGCATGCATCTCTACAAGCGCTCAGTGCCGCGTTATGAGCTTGTAGATCTGCTATTTTTGAATAGCCCAAAGACATCTTAAAAATGACAGAGAAGCGTTCCCGTATTGAATGGGTTAACCCTATAGTGTCCCTATAGCCGTTTCATAATAGATTTGCACATTTGCCGAAAATAGGTGAATATCTGAAGAAAAAAAAGCTCACGACGCGTCTGAACGCTTCGACGAAGAGGTTTGATGTAGAGGGGGAAAAACGGAGGCGACCAAGTGAGACTCCCTGAGGTACCCCGGTCAACAAGGTATTATAGGACAGTGGTTTCCAACCTTTTTTTGGATCAGGGCCCACTTGAAAATCCTGAAGGCGTTTTGCGGCCCACCCACCTGACCACTTAAGCCGTCAGAATGGGTGGGCCGCGTGCATTATTCAAAGCATGTTTATTTAAATCAATGCAATCATATTCAATTGATATGGTGTTCTGGCTTGGATCGGTGGAACTAACACAGTACACTGTCACTGTATGTTCTTATGTATTGGTATCACTATGGAAACACACAGGGTTTAAGTGTAAAGGCCTGTGGAAGTGAGAGTACTGTAAGCCATTGGTTCTCAAATTGAACCCCCAGGGGTCCTTGGGGGGGTACCAGGGGGTCCCCAGAAAAAGTACTATACCGTCACAATAGCGCCATGAGCTTGTAGATCTGCTATTTTTGAAATTATTTGAAAAATCTCAACAATGATGTTTTTTTTATATATATATATATATATATTATATATATATATATATATATATTTTTTTTTTTTACACACATCTTCTATTCTGGGGGTCCCTGGCACAAAGCATTTTCAGATGGGGGTCCGCGGTCAAATGCATATCAATTTGGGGGTCCTTGAGATAAAACAGTTTGAGAAGCACTGCTGTAAGCAAGTCAGTTATATGAGAGAATAAGTGCACTTCGGGGGGTAAATGAGCATCTCCTCACACCGTAGACCCCCTGTCGTGTGTTATCTCCTCATAGACCTGCTCACAGTGCCTTTATATCCCTTACTCATCAATAATTATGCCCACAAGTAAAAAACTACATCAACAACAACAACAAAGGCAGGGTATAGCTGGCTTTGCAGATAAAAAACAAAGGCTTTTGATTCAATTAAGGACAAGGACAAGAAGACAAAAACAAGAGATAAAGAATACAAACATTTAAACTGAACTGAATCTGTAAAAATTCTCTCCTTGAGTTCCTTGCACAAGGTGTGTGTGTGTGTGTGTGTGTGTGTGTGTCCGTAGCTGACATCGCAGATCATGTGTTTGATCAGTGACAAACTGTGTATGCCGGCCTGCCAGTAGGTCACAGAAGTATCTCTGCTAATGTTGTTTTTTCACATCAAATGTTATCATCATGTGTACTTTGTATTGGGACAGCTGTTAATAAACATTTCAGAAATGATTTCATACTGTAGCTTTCTTTAAATAACTAGTGAACTCCATCATCTTGTTTTGTGAAACACTTCAAAGATATTAATAAAATGTTTGTTCAGATGACAAGTGTTCAATCTGTCATCAGGCTTCTGGTTTGTTAGAGTTACAGAAACTGTGAAACATTACAGCAACCAGGGAGAGTGGGGCAAACATAGATCAGTGCTTCTCAAACGTTTTAGCTCGAGATCCAAAAGAGACATTTGATGTCTCCCCGGGACCCAAACTAGTGAAAATCGCCAAAACATCTTCAAATAGTTCAACTAGCCGATCTACATCGACACAGTAGATTGAGTATTTGAACTATTTGAAAATGTTTTTAAAAATAGTAAAAAATCTAAAAAAGCTATTTTTGCAGAATGTTTGCCCCAAAATTAAAGAAGAAAAAAAAATTGTGTAACACAGAGAAAGAAAGAAAGAAAGAAAGAAAGAAAGAAAGAAAGAAAGAAAGAAAGAAAGAAAGACAGACTTATTTTTTTTTGGGGGGGGGGTGAAATGTGTTTGTTATTAAACAGATGAACAGATGAAACAGTAGGAAGAGAAGAAGACAGCAGGATGGACAGATGAACAGCGAAAGGAGAGGAAGAACCAATGATAATGGTAGATGAATAGACTGGTTAACTATTACACCACTCTGTCTGTCTGTGTGTGTGTGTGTGTTCGTGTGTGTGTGTGTGTGTGTGTGTGTGTGTGTGTGTGTGTGTGTGTGTGTGTGTGTGCGTGTGCGTGTGCGTGTGTGTGTGTGTGTGTGTGTGTGTGTGTGTGTGTGTGTGTGTGTGTCTGTGTGTGTGTGTGTGTGTGTGTGTGTGTGTGTGTGCGTGCGTGCGAGGGTCAGTAAAACGGGAGCACTCCATGCAAGTATCACTATTTAGCCCCTGCTGAGCTCGGTACTCTGAACATATGGAGCACTATTGAGCAGAAGTGTGACTGTGTGTGAGAGGGAGGACACACTGTATGCAGATGAATGGATGGATGGATGAAAAGGAGACAGTCATTCATTAACGACTCCATGGGTACATTAGTGACTCCTGAACCGCTGTACACATTCCAATCTGGCTTGAGGAAGTCTCACTAAACTCTGCATATCGTCTCTGTCGGGTGGAAACCTCATTATGTCCACTTTTCAGGATTCAAATTCTAAAATAGCAAAAGTGGCAGATCTACAAGCTCAAAACGCGTTGCTTTGCTTCTTGATTGAACACTGCTGCTATAGATAATGTTTATTCACATTATACCGGCACATGTTTTAAACTGCTGTTTAAAGATACTCTACTGTACCCTGTACTGTACGCTAAGCCTCTTATTCATACATCCAGTATTTTATCTTTATTGTATTGTGTTGTAAAATT
Organism: Gymnoscopelus braueri; assembly: GCF_963280865.1. Classification (NCBI taxonomy): domain Eukaryota; kingdom Metazoa; phylum Chordata; class Actinopteri; order Myctophiformes; family Myctophidae; genus Gymnoscopelus; species Gymnoscopelus braueri. The sequence continues at coordinate 4,815,225 of NC_137605.1, forward strand.
TCTGTAATTATTATTATCCTTAGTTCTTTTTCCTTTATTGTATTATTATGTTAACATGTTAGCACAATGTTGTGGAACAAGTCACTGCTTGTTCTTGTATAAGCTAGTGACAGATAAAACCTCCTTGATTATTTTCTACCGAACTGATTTTATCCAATCTGAAATGGATGTTGGCCAAGCTACAGTAGGTAGTACTGGTACGATTTTAATTGACCTTCCAAAGGCAACCACAGCCTACTTTTGACCACTCGGCCATGGCTGAGTGGTCAGAGAGCCCGCCTGAGGAAGCGGAAGTTTCCCGGTTCGATTCCCGTCCCCGGCAATCTGTCGAGGTGTCCCTGAGCAAGACACTTAACTCTGTGTGCTCCGCTGCGAGCAGCAATCAGCTGGGTGAAGCTGAACATTTAAATTCTCCCATGGGAGCAAACAGGTCTAACTCAATTAATTGAACAAACTTTCTGCTCTAGGCTTAAGCCCTTCTAGCCTGAAATGGTTTATCTCTTACCTCTCTGACAAATGCCATCGTTCAAAGGCCCAGCCTGTGACTTGTAGGGTCTCACAGGGGAGTGTTTTTGGCCCCTTGTTGTTTTTAATGTATATTAACGACCTAAAAGCTGCTTGCACTGTAACTTTGTTTTTATAATGCTGACGACAATCAGCGATCCTAGCCTCAGATGAGGATGTGGTAAAACTGCAGGGCATTCTTAGTAATGAATTCAACAATGTTAAGACATGCGGCTCACAGACAAGTTATCCCTTCTCATGGCCAAAACTGAATATGTTTTATTTGGTTCTCTGACACGGCTCCACATATTGGCCTTGTCCAGTATCATTCTTGGAGGCCAGACTTTGAATACTCAGATACCAAATTCTTGGCCAGAAAAGCTCCATTTCTGGATTCAGCTATATAGTCTTCGTTTACAAGTGAACTCTTTTGACTATGCCATCAGCTCATGGTATGGAGGCCTAACCAAAGTACTCAAAGAGAAGTTTCTTAGAACAGGCTTGTTAGGGTTGCTTCAGGGCTAGCCGCGAGGGACCATGTTCGGAGACAACATTTCCAGGAGTTAGGCTGGCTCCCCTTGGAAGCTAGGTCAGTACAATTACAGGTAAACATGGTTCATAACATCTGTAATAATAAGAGAGCCCCTGGCTCATTTTAAGAGGTGAAGTTCATTCCCGTCGCATTAGAGCCAGCATTGCAGACCTGTATTGCCCAAGTTCAAAACTAATATAATGGGTAAAAGCTCATTTAGATATTGTGGAGCAGCAAACATGTTGCCCCTGACAATAAAGAGCATCATCGTCTTTTTAAAGACGATGATGCTCTTTATCAAGATCATGGCTTTTAGAAATGTTGCAGAATAGCAAGCATGGTTGCTTGTTTACCTTATTTATTCATTCATTCTGTGAACTTTTTGTTTTTATAGTTTTTCTTAACACACCCATGATTAATCGTGTTAGCTGCAGATGCTTACTGTACATCACAGTGCACTCTAGAGTCAGCCTTATGCTGTATGTCTTAACCCTTAACCAGAAAACAAACTACAAAATCAGCCTGTATGGTTTCATGCCCCTTTAATAGATGGACATCCTTTGTGCGTGTGTGCGTGTGCGCTCGTGCGCGTGTCTGTGAGCATTCCGTGCGTGCACACGTGCGTGCGTGTGTGCCATGAGAGATGTGACTGTATAGGAGTGTGTTGTTACACGTAGCCCCTTTCCCCCTGAACTAAACGCACACTGACACCCACTAACATCTGGCTTTTGTCTTTAGTTGGAAGCGTTACAATCAGCGTTCATTCCTAGAACAATAATGTAATGAATCTACGGCTCAGTTCCATTTGTCTCAAGCTGTTCTTTGTACAACAAATAGCAAATATAGCAGATCTACAAGTATCTAAATTGCATTTTTTTTTTTGCAATGTTTTATATTTTAAAACAAATTGCCCAACATAGGGATGTTAATGTGGTTAACATAAATGTTTAGTGAAATTGTTAAAGCCTCACTATGTAACTTTTAATTGAATAAAATGTAATTTTGTCTAATCTGTTTGGTAGAATATTTTAATACAATAACTTATATAATTGGGGTGGTTGTGTTGTCAAAGGTCATGTCTCACCTACACAAAGGATCTGACACAAATTTTGACCTGATGGTCAAGATTCAATTCATCCCCTGAGCAAGCAGGCAGGCTCTATTAGCTCAATGGTATAAAAAAATAATATATATAAAACCGGGTTCAAATCCAGGGTAGAAGAGGAAAGTTACAGTGCTGCTTTAAATTGTGATATTATCAAACATTTTCCAAAAGGAAATGCCTGTATTTAAGTCTGACCAGAAACAGGGATCAAACATATCTCCACCGGTCATTAAAAATGAATGAACAGAGGGGACGACATCAAAACATCCCCCACAGCAGGCAAATCAACATCAGTGTCCACTTTTTCTCCTCATTTTCAGACGTTCAGCTGCTTTGGGAGGTTCTTCTTGGAAGCTGAATCTCTCTGTGGAGAACCAAGCATGAGGTCTGTTTCAGATCATTCTGATCAGAGAGATGAAACCAGAGCCCGACCAATTTAGCGGTTTGGCTGATATATATATATATATCGGTCATTATTTCACCTTTTTGACGACATCAGTATTTGCAAATTGTACAGCCCGATGTGTCTCGATTATTAACCACTTCCAACCTGGCGTCCCTATTGTTATTGTGGGCATGTTATCATAGGCAGAATGTTCAAAGGTTTTTGAAATGTCTCAAACATAGCAGTTCTCATGGCTATTTTTGAATAGGGCTTATGGGGTTAGATAAAATAAAGTTCAGTTCATGTGTGTATTTTATATTTGCTTGCTTGCTCATTGTATAATTTTCGTTTCATGTTGTTATTTGCGTTTATGTTTAGTTATGTGTTTGCTACTTTGCTTACACCTCATATAGATAATTTAGTCAAAAAAATGTTGCACTTTTTGACAAAATAGGGGTCAAAACATCGGTTATCGTGGTCTAGGACAAGGGTTTCCAAACTTTTCAGGCCACGACCCCCCAAAATAATCATATTTGAACCCCCATCCTGACAAGCACTTGGAATTGTAGGCATTACATTTAGTTTGACTCGGTTACACAGATAAATATTGTGAAATCAGCCAAACTACAAGCTCACAACGCCTCACACTGCGATGTTTGCCTCTCTCTTATATGTAATATTTGACAAAACAATGTTGTCAAGCTAATCATCTGGGGACTGGGGTCCCACAAAATGATTTAGGGACCCCCCTGGGGATTCCGACCCCCAGTTTGGGAACCAATGTTCTGGTCTAGGACTCTCCAGAATCGGGATCGGCATCGGACCCGAAGATCTAGCAACGATCTGTCACCATTTGTTCTAGGTGAGCGAGCACTCTCTGACAGAGAGTTACAAGGTGCTGTTTGATGGCAGCAGCTTGTGTGGTAAACAAACCTGCAAGCAGGAGAGAGCTTGGTCGACCAAGAAAAACAATACCTTAACCTTTGTTGAAGTTTCAGTTTTAGATTGGTCACAACAAGCTCTAAAAGTTCACAGACAGCTGTCTCATTCTCCTCAACTTCAAGCACCGTGTCGTAAGCTTGAGGCTATTTTGCAAAAGAACATGGAGCATGTCTGGAGTTCAGAGAGCCTCCCTGACGGACTGTCAGCCAGCAACAAACACACATCAACTTATTTCACCCTGTCTCTCGGTCTCTCTCTCTCTCTCTCTCTCTCTCTCTCTCTCTCTCTCTCTCTCTCTCTCTCTCTCTCTCTCTCTCTCTCTCTCTCTCTCTCTCTCTCTCTCTCTCTCTGGGATCAAATACAGACACTCTCCTAATTTATTCTTTCAATTCAACTAACACCGCTGTTTGTTATTTCTCTAACTGTGTGTGTGCGTGTGTGCTCGCTTGCGTGTGTGCGTGTGTGTGTGTGTGTGTGTGTGTGTGTGTGTGTGTGTGTGTGTGTGTGTGTGTGTGTGTGTGCGTTGTGCGTTGTGCGTGCATGCGTGCGTGTTTGTGTGAACATCTGCACAACCCGAGGCGTAGAATTCCGTCCAGCAGAGATCCCTCCCAGCCTCAAGCATAGTATGAAGAGAGAGACAGAGAGAGTGAGACAGACTGACAGATACACAGAGAGAAAGGGAGATCAACACTGCCATGTGGTTTTAATTGTTGTAGATTATTATCATTATCTTAAGTAATGTATAATTAGTTAGTTATTAACATGGTTTTATGACACACACACACACACACACACACACACACACACACACACACACACACACACACACACACACACACACACACACACACACACACACACACACACACACACACACACACACACACAGCTGGTGTTCACAGGTCAGACAGTGTTATTGAGATCAATGATAAACAGTCCAACAACATGCTAATGTAACCCACCTGGACTGTCTCTCTGCGCTGTAAACCAGACATATGTATCCTGGTCTGCAAATGTATCTAATTTAGATCAGGGCTTTTCAAACTCGTTATGTCCGAGGCACACCAATGGGCAAGTCAAGATCTCAAGGCACACCTGTATTCATAACGAACATACACGATCTACAAGCTCACACGCGCATCGTACCGATGGTACCTCAAATGTCCCTTCATTTCATTCCAGTGACTCACGTCTATTACATAATTTTGCACAATAGACCACTATCTTGTTCAAGGCATCGGTTCTCAAAGTGGGGTCCGGGGACCCCCAGGGGTCCTTGAGGGGGTTCCAGGGGATTCCCAGCAAAATGAGGAACAGTTTAAACACATTCTATTTTTCAGCTGTCCAAAAATAGCAGCTCTACAAGCTCACAACAAGAAATGTTGACCAATGTTGACAAATCTTATCTTATGAGGGTCCTTGGCACAAAATGGAGTCCACGGCCAAATACATAAACACTTTGGAGTCCTTCATATGAAAACAGTTTGAGAACCATCGGTTTAAGGACCTTACCCTCCTGGTGAGATTGCAAGAGTTGGACTGGTCCTCTGTTCTGACTAAATGTATATGGATATTATTTGGATTGAGAAGGCCGCTCCTCGCTAGGAAGAATACTGCACTCATTTAGGAGCAAAGGCAGCAGGTATCATTTACCCACATGAACCCTAGGGTCCCTATATGCTGGCTAATAGGTGACTATTATTCAGTGAAAATGTGCAAACATTCTGTGAAAAAGAAGTCTCTCATAAACACTTTTGTGCTCAGATTTTTGTCCATCCTTCAACAGGCCTGTGTCATCTCTCACTGCCCCTTATGGCTACAATGCATTTTAATAGGCCATTTCTTGGAGGGGGAAAACCATGTTTTTGTTCGTAACAGATCAACTCGTTTTTGATTGACTTAATACTTTATTAACAGTTTGCAGATAGTGCAGTAGTATGATTATACAATGATGCTAAAAGGATAACACAAAAAGCCCTAAGGGCTTGTTTCCATTGTGGTCCCGTGTATTCAAGTCATCACTCTCATAACAGATCGACTCTACGCTAGATATTAAGACGCATAAGGAGGCACACGATGCTCCCTCAGCTCGCTTAGTAGACTAAATGCTCCGTAACAAGCAGTTCAGTACGATATGGACACTACACATGCTTACTGTGCTCTCTCCTGTTTTATTACCTCACTATATGCTAGCACTGCTGAGAGTGTATATAGTTAGTGTATATTGTATATTGTATGTTGCATAATCTTATTTATATATATTTTTGCCAACTTACTGATGGTGTTGCTTTAACTGTTCCTGTTTCCATCATGCTTTTTTCTTCCCCTGTAATCTGTATTTTTTAACTGCTATACTGTCTATGCCAACTGCTTTTCCATGGTAGGATCAATAAAGGTTTTATCTTATCATATCTTATTCTGCTTTGTGTATTTGTTATTTCTCGGTGAATCTGTAAATGCCACCACAGGTCTGATTTTGAGGCTATGTGGATTCTGATTTCCTTTAGTGCCTAAGTTGAAGGTTGTGTGTTCACTTAGGTTGGATGAATCAGAATCACAATCAGTTTCATTTGTCACAAGTTTTACAGCTGTAATTAAAGTTATTTTTGTGAAAGCAGGAATATACATGATATTTAGAACGTTAGCATCATATGCAGGTGTTTACATGCCATTTTGAAACAATAGCATCATAATGCAGGTTGGTACAGGACTATATATGTTGGAAAGGCCAAACAAAGTATGGCTACCTTGCCAGCAGGCATGCAGACTTGGGCAGAAGACCTCCTTTGATAATTAGAGTTCATTACAGACACCTGGTGTTATTTTTCAGTATAAATTCAGCTGGTTGTTCATTCCAGTCTTCAGTTTTCTAGAGTTCTTTGACAGAACAGCATATATACTGTACATTTAAGTTCATGGTTGTGGGTTAATGACTATCTGTAAGTTAATTTATTTCATGTTATCACAGTACCAGTATAAACCTAAACGTATTGCCTTTTTCTTTGAATATAACTTGCATTTTAAATGTTTGGTTATGGGCCTTGTTATTGTAGATCATTTTCGGAAAGTATTGGTTGGTTATGTGACTTTGAATGAGAAGTATGTTGTACCCTTTTGAAGTAGTTTGTTCCTGTGTAGTTCAGGTTCAACTGTATTGTGGATTTGTTATCGTACAGTTAATAACAGAGATTATACTGTTTATTTTTTCCACCCCATGTCTTTTGTTTCTTCAGACCACACATCATTGTACAACTTTGCCCAAATACCTTGATACCAATGACTGGAAGTAAAGCCTCCCTCCTCACTGTGTAAACTACATTCTGACTCAGCGTGTTCAGCGACACACCAAGGCAAGAACCGTCATATCCAAACCTAACCATTCTTCAGTCCTTTAAGAGTAACAACAATACGTGTTTTTTAGAATGTTAGCATCATAATGCAAAGGGAGGGAGGATGCATTGAATGCAAGATCAATAATACTAATTATAAAAGTTAGCAAACCACATCATTAAACCCCGGGAACCCATGACACGCAAGGCTTCCTATCGCGTGTTGCCTAATTCATCCTCTGCCACACGTCAGTGTCGGTTGCTAGCAAGAACTGATTTACAAGCTAACGACACATCGCGATGGCAAGCGACACCATCGTGCAATGGAATATAATAGAGGTTCCCGAGTCCCGACCTTTTCTGTATCAGGGCCCACTTGAACATATCGATAGTGTCCGCGGCCCACCCATCTGACCACTTTATTGTTAAGTGGTCAGATCGGTGGGCCGCGTGCATCTTCAGAGCATGTTTATTTTTAATGGTCAATCAATTGGTTGTGTTCCGGCTTGGATCAATAGACATAACACAATGGTATCAGTAGCACAATGAAAACAACATTTTCAAGGTTTTAAAGAAAACAATACCATGACACTCAGGATGGGAAAATCCAAAGAAGCAGTACTGGTGGGTTTAGGCAAGAACCTCTTTTCCAGGTGTTTCGCCTAGGATAGGCGTGGTTAGGTTTAGGCATAGGCATAATAATAATAATATTGACCTACATGCTCATGCGGGGAAATTCAGTTTCAGCTCAACCCAGCTGATTGCTGCCCACAAGGGGCAGAGCTAGTTATGGTATAGGTGTCTTGCTCATGGACACTTAGACCTGTCATATTCAACACATTGCTGGACAGGCCATTCAGCTACGCCGCCTCAAATAAAGATTCTGTCTAGGTTTGGTTAGGGTTAAGGTTAGGGACACGACAGGCATATGATCACGCCCACCCGGGCTAAACACCAAGGAAAGTGGGTCTTGCTGGTGGGTAGAAGCCCCTGTGCTCCCCCTGCAACCTTTCAACGTGTCGGGTCTTTTCCCAGAATCCACTCTGGTCTGATTTCAGTACGTCTCCAGCGCCCACATTCCTCTCGCACCTCTGTGGTTCCGGGCTTCCCTGTGTGTGTGTGTGTGTGTGTGTGTGTGTGTGTGTGTGTGTGTGTGTGTGTGTGTGTGTGTGTGTGTGTGTGTGTGTGTGTGTGTGTGTGTGTGTGTGTGTGTGTGTGTGTGTGTGTGTGTGTGTGTGTGTGTGTGTGAGAGTGATAGAGAGGAGAGGAGAGGAAGTGTGTGGGGGGGATGACTGTTCCTGGGTTACACGTATGTGTTTCGTCGATGTGTTACTGTGTGTGTGTGTGTGTGTGTGTGTGTGTGTGTGTGTGTGTGTGTGTGTGTGTGTGTGTGTGCGTGTGCGTGTGTGTGTGTGTGTTAAGGAGATCCCTAGCTCTGACAGCGGAAGTCCACCGGCAACTAATGAGAGGACAGTCATTGCTGTTCGTTTGTACCCCATAATGTTCAGAATCTGTTGTTCTCTCAACTTTCCCCTAGACAGTCTCGCTTTCAGCTGTCTATACCGTCTGTCTTTCCTATAATGTCTCCCTCTCAGCTTACTGTCTGTCTCTCCTCCACTGTCTCTCTCTCAGCTTTCTCACTGTCTGTCTCTCCTACACTGTCTCCCTCTCTGCTGTCCTACTGCTGTCTCTCCTACACTGTCTCTCTCTCAGCTGTCCTACTGTCTGTCTGCCCTACACTGTCTCTCTCTCAGCTGTCCTACTGTCTGTCTGCCCTACACTGTCTCTCTCTCAGCTGTCCTACTGTCTGTCTGCCATACACTGTTTGTCTCTCAGCTGTCCTACTGTCTGTCTGTCCTACACTGTCTGTCTCTCAGCTGTCCTACTGTCTGTCTGCCATACACTGTCTCTCTCTCAGCTGTCCTACTGTCTGTCTGCCATACACTGTTTGTCTCTCAGCTGTCCTACTGTCTGTCTGTCCTACACTGTCTGTCTCTCAGCTGTCCTACTGTCTGTCTGCCATACACTGTCTCTCTCTCAGCTGTCCTACTGTCTGTCTGCCATACACTGTCT
>NC_137605.1:4826594-4829094 GCF_963280865.1 Gymnoscopelus braueri
ACTGTTTTCCATAACAATTATGTATAAATATGAGACCATAATTCACTCCGTGGACAAAATGTCAAACTTTTCCAGTCAATATTTCAGACCCACTGGCATTTCCCTTCAGAAAAACAAACAGAAATGTGTTGTAATCTGTGGTGTTAGTAAACGTGCTAACGTGACTCATGGTTTTGACAGTAAGCCATGATGTACTGTACTGTCATCAGTACCTCTGGAGGACCGGGTGTTATGTTACAGCGGCAGTGGTGGAAAAAGTACTCAAATGTTTTACTTAAGTAAAAGTATCAATACTGCAGTGTAGAAATACTTTGTTAGAAGTAAAAGTAAGGTGATCGCGACGCATTGTGAGCTTGTAGATCGGATATTTTCCAATGGCCGAAATATATATAGGGCTGAAGTGGTTAATGTATGTTTTGCGATAATCTAAATCTGCAAAGTAACTAGTAACTAAAGCTGTCAAATAATTGTGGGGGAGTAAGAGTACAATGTTTGCCTCTGAGATGTAATGGAGTAGAAGTAAAAGTATTGCAAATGGGAAATACTCCAGTAAAGTAAAAATCCCTCAAAAGCGTACTTAAGTACAGTACTTAAGTAAATGTACTTAGTTACTTTACACCACTGTACAGCGGTGCCGGAAAGTACATTTACTCAAGTACTGTACTGAGTACTATAATGCTTCTACTCCAATGCATCTCAGAGGCAAAGTTTATACTGTTTTACAATTAACATATAGGCATAAAGCAGATGCTCTTATCCAGAGCGGCTTAAGCAAGGTAAACACATACATCAAAACCAAGATTCATTGACTGAATACTTTATTAACAGTTCAGAGGTACAGTAATACAATCATGCTAAAAGGATAACATAGAAAGCCCTATAGGGCTTGTTTCCATTGTGGTCCTGTGTATTCAATTCATCAAGACAAAGATAAAGACATACAATACTATACAAGAGATCATCAATACTATATGAGCAGTAAAAGTGTATTTACAGAAAAACATTGGGGGTCATTTCTTTTGGCAAGCTAGAAGAGTACAGGGTCGGAGGTCCAGTTGTAAATTGCAGACAGGTGCTCTTTTATGGCGGTTTTGAAGGAGGGTACACTTTTTAATGGCTGGTGGTATATTCCACATTTTGGTGTCATAACAGTAGAATTGATTCATCCCTGTGTTTGTGCCGAATCTGGGGGGAATGAGATCAGTGGAGCTCCCTCTGGTGTTGTGCCCCCCCCCACTCACTTAAGATCCTATAGCATCAGTCTGAATAACCTGCTATCTAGACTGCAATTTACATTGTGGTCAAGAAAAAAACAAGCCTAAGTAACAAAAACAAATGACCAAGGTAAGTCTGCACGGCCATCATAACTTGGTCAGGTGCTACGGCTAAGTAGCTGCTCCACTACAATTATTTGACAGCTTTTAAATTTCCAGATTAGATTATTAATAGAAAACTTTGAGAACTGATTATTATAGGTTAATAATCTACCCAGCAGCACATAAAGTCATTAAAATGATCCTGACTAATTACAACCTAATAATATGATTGTGAACTGGACCATTCTGCAATAATGTTGTTGCCAGGACTTTGAATGGAATACAACTTTAAATGCAGTAAATGAGTTTTAATAGTAACAGTGCATATTTGCTTTTGTTTTGGTCAAATGTTTATTATGTTTGCTTAGCCTACTTATTCAACACCGTTTTTCCACTTCCAGTATCTTCCATTACAGTGGACTCTTCCCTCGTCTCTGTTGTTTAAAAACAACATTTATTGAGGCCACAGATTACTCACTAATTATTACACCATGTCTGGATGTATGATTGTGATTAATTCATATCAGGAATCAAAGCGTCTGTTTATGTGGGAGGCGAGGAGGAGGGCACGCTACATGCTAATGAGTGGGAGGGGCATGCAAATAAATTATCAGTGGTGAGAAAAGTACTCAAATGTTTTACTTAAGTATCAATCCTGTAATGTAGAAGTACTCTGTTACAAGTAAAAGTCCGGAATAAAAAATTTACTTGAGTAAAAGTACAAAAGTATTGGTATAAAAATGTACTTGAAGTATCAAAATAAAAGTAGCCTACTAAAATGTTTGAAAATAGCAGATCTACAAGGTCACAACGCGTCGCGATGAGACGCCGACGCGTTTTGAGCTTATAGATCGGCTATTTTCAAATAGCTTAAGTATAAAATAGGGCTAAAGTGGTTAATGTGTGTTTTATATGTAGCCTATAATGTATATCTGCAAAGTAACTAGCAACTAAAGTTTTCATATAATCGTAGTGGAGTAAATGTACAATATTTGCCGCTGAGATGTAGTGGAGTAGAAGTAAAAGCAATGCACGTAGACAATTGGAAATACTCTAGTAAAGTAAAAAAATACCTCAACATTGTACCTACAGTATGCTTGAGTACATGTACTTAGTTACTTTACGCCACTGGAAACTACCCGTCTGCTATTGGTTGGGTACGTCAGAGGGGGCGGAGTTACCAC
>NC_137605.1:4836594-4839094 GCF_963280865.1 Gymnoscopelus braueri
GGTTAAAGTACTATATTGTGATAGTAATCATTGCTACAGAGTGTTTGTTGGGTCACAGGGTTTTCTCCAGCTCTTTAGTATAAACACAATATTGTACATTTTCAGGTAGGTGAAAACATTTAAGCCAATCAGGAGAGAGCACTGAAAATGCATTTTGTGTTTAATAAAGAGCTGGAGAGACATAGAGACTCCTTTTACTGAACAAACACTCTATAGCAATGAGTACTATCAGAATATAGAGCTATTTAACACTTATTTTAAACCAAAGTAAAATCACTTACCCTACCTTTAAGCAAAAGAAACATGTTATAACGTCATCATAGTGCATCGCTAGTCTGTAATATACTTGTCAAATATCTCGCCCTTCCAAAGAATGCGTTCCCTATTGTGGTGAACGTGACACACACAATGGGAGGCTGTGGTTGTCACGTTAATGTCTTAACCAACCGCTTTGTGAAAACACAGTGCTGGGTTCCCTGGTTCACATTTCAAATCATCCATCTTTCTCAGTTCACCAGGCCATCTGCCTTGACCAGAGAGAGAGAGAGAGAGAGAGAGAGAGAGAGAGAGAGAGAGAGAGAGAGAGAGAGAGAGAGAGAGAGAGAGAGAGAGAGAGAGAGGAGAGAGAGAGAGAGAGAGAGAGGAGAGAGAGAGAGAGAGTGTTCTCTCTCTCTCTCTCTCTCTCTCTCTCTCTCTCCTCTCTCTCTCTCTCTCTCTCTCTCTCTCTCTCTCTCTCTCTCTCTCTCTCTCACTTACTCACTTACTCAGAGAGAGAGTTTGTGTTTGAGAAAGAGAAAGTGTGTGTGTGTGTGTGTGTGTGTGTGTGTGTGTGTGTGTGTGTGTGTGTGTGTGTGTGTGTGTGTGTGTGTGTGTGTGTGTGTGAGAGAGAGGGTGAGACACACTCACACCTGTTTGGTCACTCAGCTGTGATGACCTGCTCAGTGGTCAACGGTTCAGATCGTGCTGACTCGCTATGTGTGCGTTTTTTGCCTGTTAGTCCGCACACACACACACACATTTTTGCATGCCGTGAACGCTTCTGAGAAAGCGTATTGTGCGCGCGCGTGTGTGTGTGTGTGTGTGTGTGTGTGTGTGTGTGTGTGTGTGTGTGTGTGTGTGTGTGTGTGTGTGTGTGTGTGTGTGTGTGTGTGTGTTGTGGGCGCTGAACCTTAACCGTTGACCTACAGAGCAGGGTGAGAGTTCAGACATTCCCTGCATGTTTATCTGTGGTTTATCTGTGTCCGCTGATCCAGAGTCAGTCACTTTCATCACCTGTTGTTGGGATCAAACCTGTCAGCTTCCTTCACTGTTAGGATGGATGATGAGAGAGAGAGAGAGAGAGATAGAGAAGAGAGAGAGAGAGAGAGAGAGAGAGAGAGAGTGAGAGAGAAGAGAGAGACGAGAGAGAGAGAGAGAAGAGAGGAGAGAGAGAGAGAGAGAGAGAGAGAATATTACAACATAGTCTAGTGAGTGTCTGTTGTCAAACATTTACAACTATAGCCTATTCATTTAGTTCACAAAACACTGACACTCAAATGGACTGACCACGTAGCAAACCACTAGCGTTTTCCTTCACAGAGCAACATAGAGCAGCCGTTTTCCCCCAAATAAGTTAGAGCATTATAAAGTTGTATAACCTAACCTACTTAACTCCTTTGTCGCTGTACATTTGCACATCATGTTAAACGTGTCCTCTGCATTTAAACCATCCTAACGATTTAAGAGCAGTGGGTGCTATTAATACAGCCCCCAGCGAGAAGTTAAGGAGTTAAATGTCTTGCTCGGGGATGAGCAGAGGGGGCGAACCGATGACCTTCTAGACGCCTCTACCCATTCAGCTGTGGACGGCCATTGTTGTCAAAAAGATCATTCTAAAGTTACAAAACTTATACTTCATTGTTATTTTACTCTCTCTCTTCTCCCTTTCTCTCTTTCACACCGCTTTCTTTCTCACTCTCTCTCTCTCTCTCTCTCCCTTGCTCACACATGCACACCACATGTTGATACATAAGAAACAGAGTTGATACATTGTAACAGAGTTGATTCATCAGCATCGCGACGCATTGTGAGCTTGTAGATCGGCTAATACGGCTATTATCAAATGGCCTAAATGTATATAGGGCCTGAAGTGGTAATGTATATTTTGTAATATTAAACTAAATCTACAAAGTGACTAGTAACTAAAGTTTTCAAATACTTGTAGTGGAGTAAAAGTACACTATTTACCTTTTTTTTTCCATTTATTTTCATTTATTTCATTTATTACATTTTTTTCATTTCCCCAAAAAAATATTATAAATATATGAAAAACGTTATGGAAAAGGCACGGCCCCCTCACATATTAGGAGGGCAGGGTGAGTTACCAGAACCTAAGGACGGGTGTTTTTATTGAATCTAACATGTTAAAAATGGAGTTTGAAGTTACAATGGGTTTGTATAGGAAGGGGGCGTGTCTGATAAAATGAATATCAAATATCTAAATACTGAATCAAGCAACTTA
>NC_137605.1:4844094-4849094 GCF_963280865.1 Gymnoscopelus braueri
ACTTTGCATTGGGATTGGCCCCGAGGCGCTCAGAGCCTTAGCCAATAGCCATGAGACAGCTGGTTCCAGGGTTGATTTCGTCGACTAAAACTACGACGAAAATGTTCTTTGAAAATCTTTTTTCACTGACGAAAATTTAATAAAAACAAAATAAAAACTAAGCTATGATGAATAAAACTAAGACTAAATGTATTGACAATTTCGTCAACAAATAAAAACTAGACTGTTAGTGAGGGACTATAGTGGAGAAGAGATCCAGTAGAACTAAAAGACATTTTATGTTATGCTCGGGTGTTGCGCTCTGAAAATAGCAGATCTAAGCGCGACGCGTTGTGAGCTTGTAGATCGGCTATTATCAACTTGCAACCAAGTCTAAAATCAGGCATTACGACGCCATCAAGGCACCGCCACAATACATTTTAGTCGACTAAATCAACTGTAGATTTAGTCGACTATAATCTTATGATTTTTAGTCGACTAAAACTAGACAAAAAATAAAATAAATCTGGTGACTAAAATATGACAAAAACTAAATGGAATTTTATTCAAAAGACTATGTCTAAAATTAAATCACAGTTTGCTGTCAAAATCAACACCGTGCATTGTGATTGGCCAAAAGGCGTTTGGGTCGGTGTTGAGTAGACACCACAGTAGACCAACGGGTAAATCACTGGTTCTTGATCATTTTTATATCAAGGACCCCCGAATTGATATGTATTTGGCCACGCCACGGACCTCCATCTGAAAAGATTTTGTGGCAGGGACCCCCATAAGAGAGGATTTGTCAACATTTGTTGAGTTTTCGTTTTTGTTAGCTCAGCTTGTAGCTCGAATAGCCAAAAGATAAAATGAAATGGGACTTAAGTGTTTAAACCGTTCCTCATTTTGATGGGGACCCCCTGGAACACCTTCAAGGACCCCTGGGGGTCCCCGGACCCCACTTTGAGAACCAGTGGGTAAAAGCATCACTCCGTGATACGTTATGGACCACTCTCCAGCTGGCATTAAGTTGCCTATGGCAACAGTAAACACTAACAACGGCAAAACTATTTTGGATTGCGGAGGGCTGCGAGCGATGCAATTTAGCGAAATTGAACACTACTACTAACCCATATATTTCCAGAAAAGACTTAACGACAGTGCAGCGCTGCTGTATAAAAGCAATAAAACACTCGAGGTCGTTTTTTTTGGCGCGTGTATTGGCACTGCTGGGCAGGGCGACGGCTCTGTGCTTAGCGGCGTGCCAAAAACCACCCTAAAAACTAAATGTACATCTCTATTGATTGACTGTTATTGCTTAAGGGCATAGCATGTAACTGTGCCCGGTGTTTACTTAACAAAACAATAAATAAATGTTACCCATCATTTCCATCTGTACCAGCAGCTATCAGCCTCTGGAGCAGTGTGGTGGTGTTTACCTACAGAGACACACTACCCTCTCGCTGTATTTTGGTGTTTTCACTGTTAGTTTTAGTAGACGGGGAAGTTTTCTGGTCTGCCAAAACAAACAGGGAAAAAGCACAACAATACAGCGAGAAGGCAATGTGTTTCTGCAGCTAAACACCACCACACTACTCCAGTGGATGATCACTGCTGCTATAGAGGGATATGATGGGGGAGGGGGGGGAAGTATCTATTGTTTTGTTATGTAAATACTATGCCTTCAATTATAGCACATTACAAACAAAACAAACCACACCAAACTTACCTCTGTCTGTCTCTCTCTCTCTCTCTCTCTCTCTCTCTCTCTCTCTCTCTCTCTCTCTCTCTCTCTCTCTCTCTCTCTCTCTCTCTCTCTCAGATGACCCTGCGGTCCTGGAGGCCACGGTTCAGAGGAGCGTAGGGAGTTCAGGAGTTCGGCTGACCTCGCTGTCCGTCCTGTCCACCCTGACGGCTGTCCTACTGGCACTGCTACACTGACCCTGAATATACTACCACTACACAACACAACACTACACTACATGACACAACACAACCCAACACAACATGACACAACACGACACAACACGACATGACACGACGCGGCGCTACACTACACTCTACACTACACTCTACACTACACTCTACACTACACTCTACACTACATGACACAACAGAGACATTCAATGCTGGTCATTGGAGAACATGAAGAACCTTTTTTTTTTACTGACTGACAATTTTTTATATGTGTGCGTGTGAGTATGCGTGTGCGTGTGCGTGTGTATGTGTGTGTGTTGGGACGTGGATCGTTCCAGATATCAAAGTGTTTTTTTCTTTCTCATTTCTATGTTTCAGTGTTGTATTATTTTTTATGACAACGGTAGTTTGTCCAATTAATTCACCTCATCAACAAAACTGATCCTGTAAATAGTTTAGGAATCCATCTTATTGATTAACCACTCAACCCCATTTATGCTTTGTTGTAAGTAGCAAATCTCCAAACTATGCATTGTGAGCTTTTAGATATTTCCTGTGTTTGAAACATTTGAAATCTACGATATTCTTTTTGAAAAATGTCCCCTATAAATAACATGCCTAAAACACAGTGGGTTCACGTGGTTAAGCTCAGCACGGATACAGCAGTGTGTGTGCTGATCTAGGATCTGTTCAAATTGCCAGTTGTCATTGTATTTCCTCTACATGTAGAGATTATTACTGATTGTAAATGTACTGTAAAGGTGTTTATATGTCATCACTCATCATGTGTTGTGTGTAGCATTCATTCTGGGTTCTGGCTTGAGATTATATCACATTCACCCATTCATCCATTTACTCACCCATTCATAAATTCAGTGGCTCTCTCAAACCTTTTTTTTAAGGACCACTTTGGTACGCATTTACGTAAGCCACATAACTCTGATAGTGTACAAATGGAACCAAATGGTCCATTTGGTTACTTTTGTACACTATCAGAGTTACAGACCTGTAAGGGTCCATTTGGTTCCATTTGTACACTCTCAGAGTTAGAGTCCTGTTAAGGGTCCATTTGTTTCATAACAACGATCAATCATTTAGCTGGGGACCCCCTGGAACACCCTCACGGACCCCTGGGGGTCCCCCGTGCTCCACTTTGAGAACCGCTGCATTCATTACACTCCGTCCTAGACCGCTGCTGGGTCTCAACGTGTGGGTCGGGGTCCAGATATGGGCCGGCTGGCGTTCTCACGAGGACAAAGACAAAAGACTAGCATCACTTTTATTTGACAATAAAAGTGATGAACACATGAATGCATTATTAATTACAATCCAACAAAATGATTGTGAAATGGACCATTCTGCATAATGAGTACTTTTGCATTTGGTACTGTTTGATGCCAATACTTTTGTATTTGGGAATTTTACAATGTTTTTTTATACATTGCGGTATTGCTACTTGTAAAATATCGGAGTACTTCTTCCACTGCTGCCACATGTGGCCCACATACCCCGGGATAGAAACTATACAGTCAATAATGTTTTGTTTTCTGTGTAAAACGTGTGCTATATGTCTTTGTTTGATTAATGCTTGTATGTAAATTTGTACATATAGAGAAAGTTATATGGGGTGGGGAGGGGAGTGTTTAAAATGTGAAAAAAAAACATCTTTTGTGAAATAAAAACTAATAATAATAATACTGTGAGGTCACGAGAATCCTGCCTGGTTTTTGTTCTTTTGATGAACAGTATTTGTCTCAGCCAAGGAAATATTACCTCTGTGTTTTTTCATCCACCCTTTCGTCCGTCTCTTTGTGTTTTAGCAGGATATCTTAAGCAGTTATGAATGGATTTACTTAATTATTTACTGTACTTATGTGCATGAAACCTAGTGGAATTGTTGGCCATAAACCAAGGAAGAACTGATGAATGTTTCATGCAGATTGATAGTGGGCGTGATCTTTCACAAAAGATGCACGTAGCTTCTGAATAGATCAACACAACACCACTGCACTTTGAGGAAAAGGTTGATCGTGGGCCCAGGAACCTCCCCTCCTTCTCCTCTTCTTATCTTGTACTTCTGTTCTGGCTGCACTTTTTCCTGCTCTCATAATATCACTAGGATCACACAAATCAGTGAAGGAAAGGCTGCATTTTCACTGAGATTATTTATGTGGTTTAATGGTGCAATAAACAATAGAGCTGCAGTTCCTACAGGTCCATAAAAGTGGAAGTGAGTTGATCTGCATTTCTATAGCACCACCATCCACAGTGCTTTATAATGTGTTACATTCATCATGGCACTCATCCATCCATCCATATACAGTGGTGTAAAGTAACTAAGTACATTTACTCAAGTACTGTACTTAAGTACAAATTTGAGGTATTTTTACTTTACTTGAGTACTTCCAATTTCCAATACTTTTACCTCTACTCCACTAAATCTCAGGGGCAAATATTGTACTTTTACTCCACTACAATTATTTGAAAACTTTAGTTTATAGTTACTTTGTAGATTATCACAGAACATACGTTAACCAATTCAGACCTATATACATTTCGGCTGTTTCATTACATTCGCATGCGACGCATTGTAAGCTTGTAGATCGGCTATTTTCAGTTGAAAACTTGAAATGGGACATTTTGCATGATGAGTACTTTCTACTTTTGGTACCTTAAGTATATTTTGTTGCCAATACTTTTGTACGTTTACTCAAGTACATTTTGAATTCCGGACATTTACTTGTAACAGAGTATGTCTATATTGCAGTATTGATACTTTTACTTCCATCCATCCACTCCTCCTCCTCCTCTCCCAGAAGTCTCACTATCCCTCCAGGTTTGACTGTGACCTCTTTCCATGTTGTCGTTCCCTCGCTCGGCCCCCTCACTCTTTCATCCTGTAGACAAGCTTTACTCTGGCAGGGACTTCACAGAGAGAGAGAGAGAGAGAGAGAGAGAGAGAGAGAGAGAGAGAGAGAGAGGGGGGTGGGGTAGAGTGAGGGATGAAGTGACAGAGAGGAGTTGTGGAGAGAGAGAGAGAGAGAGAGAGAGGACCCTGCAAGCAAACTGACACCCAGGTGAGAAGGTGTAGCAACACCTCTCTC
>NC_137605.1:4851594-4881594 GCF_963280865.1 Gymnoscopelus braueri
AGCACTCCTGCAAACTTTGGAAGCCAATCTTAGCCAATCAGAATGGAATATGAAAAATCCTAAACACCCGTTTCGTTTAATGACTATAGAGATACTGTGTACCGATTTGCGCGACGTTTGGACAACATCTGTAGGAGTTCTGTCAAAACATTATGTTTTGCAAAAATCGGCCTCCTGGTGGCGCTATAACAGGCCCATGTGAAACATTTGGGGACGAGGTTCTGCTCTGGCATCCAGGGAGTGTGTTTGCACAGTTTCGCTGCGATCGGCCCAACGGTGCCGGAGATTAGCTGCTCACAGACGGACGGAAAAAACATAGGGTGTAAAACATAGTCTCGGCCATGCCTTTCAGCCTGGCGGAGACACTAAAAAGTCATAACGGAGCTGAAACCCCTCCCTCGCAAAAAACGCACACTCCACTCATTGGCTCTTTGGACCCGTCAATCTCGCGTCACCACCCGCTGCTTAGGACGTCTCGGCGTTTCTCTATTGGCGCAGCCCGTCCCGCCCACAGCCCCTGCTCGGCCAATGGGAGCCGCGGAAGCCCCGGGCACACTGATTACAAACACGGAAATAAATAACACAAACGGCGGAGGAGGTCTAGCCTCTGGTTCTTCATATTATAAACAATAACTAACTGTATAATAATATAATAAGGCTCCGTGTTCCATGGAGCTGCTGCTGCTGCTGTCATGGGCCTGCATCGTGTTCACGGTGGGGATGTTCTCCACAGGACTGTAAGTTATGAACAATACAAGGATGTAGCCATAGGTTCACATGACGCTCGTCTGTCACAGGCGTCATGGAACCACTTGTTCCTGGTTTGCGATGTTTTTACATTTACAACTCTTACATCTACATAAACGTTCAGATTTAAAATATAAAGTGCTGACCCCCATGGCCACGGATGTAGCAAGTTGAGCCGCAAAAGGTCTAAGTACCCGTATGTAACGTATTGTTCAATAAAAAGCTTTTTAATCCGATCGCCAACCATTTTCTCCGATGCTTTCAACTAAGCGACACTACCGGTTGGGAGGTGTATTGCACTCTGATACGTTACCAAAAAAAGAAAGAAAATGGCCGCCGATCGGATTAAAATGCTTTTTTATTGAACAATACGGGAGATTCGGGTACTTATGGTGGTCCGGCTCAACTTGTTACATCCGTGGCTCGGGGGTAAGCACTTTATATTTGAAATCTGAACGTTTATGTACATGTGAGAGTTGTAAATGTAAGAAAAAAAATCGAAAACCAGGAACAAGTGGGTCCATGATGTTTCAGGGCTAGAAGAATACAAGTAAACACCTTTATTATAAACCTCGCTTATGTTATGCTCCGTCGTACGAGGGTGTCGCTTGCCGGGCAACTGACTGATCGACTAGACCAGTGGTTCTCAAACTTTTTCATCTCAAGGACCCCCCAAATTGACACTTATTAGCCTGCGGACCCCCATTTGAAAAGATATGCCAGGGAGCCCCATTAGAAAAGATTTGTACGGCTCTAGCAGTGATTCTCAACCGTTCTAATTTCAAGGACCCCTCATTTCTATCTCTGTGACCCCAATTTATATTATAATGTTAATTTAACCCTGAGAATTTGTATACTCTTCAGAGTTACAGACCCATAAGGGTCCATTTGGTTCCTAACTACCGGTATCTATCATTTAGCTGGGGACCCCCTGGAACTGCCCCAAGGACCCCTGGGCCTGAGGGTCCCCGGACCCCACTTTGAGAACCACTGTACTAGACTACTACAATCTGACAGGGTGTCATCATGTCCCAGTGTTGCCAGATTCTGCGAGAGAAATGAGCAACCAGGTCTATGAAAAGCAGTGGTGTAAAGTAACTAAAGTACATTTACTCAAGTACTGTACTTAAGTACAATTTCGAGGTATTCATTTTTACTTTTATACTGGAGTGTTTCCAATTTTCTGTACTTTTACTTATACTCCACTACATCTCAGTGGCAAATATTGTACTTTTACTCCTATACAATTATTTGAAAACTTTAGTTACTAGTTACTTTGTAGATATATATATTTTATTATCAAACATGCATTAACCGCTTCAGCCCTATTTTATACATAGGCTATTTGAAAATAGCCGATCTACAAGCTCACAAGATGTGATTTTTTCCAATCTTGTATGGGGTTCTCTGGCACAAAATATTTTCAGATGTGGGGGTCTGCGGACAAAAACAAATTTTAAGAACCACTGTTTTAAACAACAATTAGGAAACGAGCCCAAATAAGCAACTACACTTTAGAAACGCTTATAATAAGCAGACATGGCAACACTGGTCATGTCATGGTGTGTGTAAAATGTGGCCTGGTGTGTTTGTGCTCAGCGCATGGTTTTACAATGTCAGAAGTGACACTCCAACCCAGAGGCGTGTACAATAAACCTGATCGCTATTGAATAAACACAATCTGTTAGAGTCAACCCAGTAGAATGAACCAAATCTGATCAAATAACCATAATCTGGTAGAATAAACGTAATGTGATATAATGGGCCCATTAGAATGAACCCAGTCTGATAGAATTAACACAATCTCATTGAATAAACAAATGACAGAACAGAATAAACAATCTATTAGATTAAGCCCAATCTGCAGATTATTTATCATTTCAGTGGACCCCCATTTGTTGATTTTTTTTAAATTTTTTAACTCTGTCTGGGACCCCGTCACCCCAATCTAAGAACATGTTTATTGTTAGACGTGGTTTGGTTTGAATATGGTCTTGTCATTTGGTCCAGAATTCTGTTGCTGTCTATATACTGTATGTAATATAGAGATAACATTATTGATTGATTGAATATTTTATTAGGCATAAATATAAAAACAGCAGTACAGTTAAGTACAGTTAATACAATTTTTGACTAAAAGGTCCGTCCATTTCCATTGAGGTCCTTGGTATTCAATTCATAGACATATATAGTAGCACCAACAGTTCAAATATCAACACAAAAATACAGGCAAAAATATCACTATGTACAAACAAAAAAACAGGGGGTAAAAAATATATGCCTGTCTGTCTGTCTGTTTTCTGTTAATGTAATTCACATATTTAGGTGTGGGAAGATAACAGTGAAGCTCTGATCAAATTAGACGTTCTGGTACATTCTCTAGTTTTATTTGATACATGATTGATTGTTAATAATCACCATCATTACTTACATGTAATAATGGGGAAGATGAACTATATCAATCAATCTTTTAGCTTGGAAGCCACCCCACGCTGAGAGCTGCTGTCTGTGGCGGAATAAAGCCGGATTCAGCAGACCTACAAGCATTTGGGCGGATTTGGGGGCCTCTTGGGCTGCCCTCTAAACATCAACCATTCTAAGTGCCCGTTGATTTCTTCCATATATAGCGTGAAGTAGTTTCACCTGCTGTAAGGCTTCTATTTCCAGCAGGTCGATTTCAAAATAAAACGTGTGTTGGCTTAGCATATTAATCCAATAAGACAGGGAACGCATCTGTGTCATTTTAGATTTCTTTGGCTATTCAAAAATAGCAGATCTACAAGCTCATAGTGTGGCACCGAGTGCCGCGCCATGAGCTTGTAGATCTGCTATTTTTTGAAAAATCTTGACAATTTGTGCAAATCTTTGAATATATATGTATATATTTTTATAGCGAACATTTTTAACTCCAATATTTGCTTCTGGGGGTCCTTGGAACAAAACATTTTGAGATGGGGGTCCGCAGCCAAATACATGACACTTGACATGGAAAAAGTTGGAGCACCACTCATAAGGATAAGGATAATTCCTTTAACAGGTCCGTTCATGAAAGTCCTTGCGGTCTTGTTTCCAATGAGGGCCTGTGAGCAATTAGGGGTTAAGAGTCTTGCTCAGGGACATATTTAATTTCATCGACACATTTGCTGGCCTGGCCTGGAATCGTACCTGGGGCAACCCAGGGCCTCTGGCTCCCCTAGGCGGGCTCACTAACCACTCAGCTATGGCCGCCCCTAAATATAGCAACCAAACAACAGAAATGATATGTATTTGGCCGCAGACCCCCATCTCAAACTATTTTGTTCGGGACCCCCCAGAAGCAAAGGTTTGAGTTAGAAAGGTTTGCTTTAAAAGAATATATATAATCAAAGATTTGCACCCATTTTCACGATTTTTCAAAAATAGCAGATACATAAAATGTATATCTGCTTTTTTTTTATTGCCAAAGCATAAAATAATGCTTTTTAGCTCAAATCTAAAACGACACATGCTTTCCCAGTCTTACTGGATTAAAGTAGGTAGGGAAGTTTGCGCTCTAAACTCGAGGCTTACTAGGGCTGAAGACAGGTGCGAGAGGCCAGCATCAAAGTCCATAAACAACACAAAGGCTCGCACACTGAAAAAATAACTTTGAGGCTCTTTGGATGCAAAAAATAGTCCTTTACTTACAAAAGTGCAAAAATTGACACAGTGAAATAAAGTGACGTTTTGGTGCTCAGACCTGTTTGAAACCTTGTATGTCCAAAACCATTCCTTTTGTATTACTATTTTACCCATTTAGACCCATTTAGGCCCATTTATTTTTTAAATGTCTTCTAAATCCTACCCTTTTCTGGGGGGGAAAAGGCTACGTAGCAACATCTAAAATGACACAGATGCTTTCCCAGATTCAAGGGTATAAGAATGTATAGGCTTTCCAGGTCTAAAACATAATATAACATAGTGAAAAATAGCAGATCTAAAAGCTCACAGCGTTGTCACGTCTAGACATGTTGTGAGCTTGTACATCTGCTATTTTCACTCTGGTGTGACACTCTTCTATGATGAAGAAGGGCATTCATTTATGGGGGGAAAAAACAACACATAAAAAGTTTGCTGTCAGGGTTTTACCTGAGCGCAACGATATGTAGGTTTAGGAAGGGTATGGGATATTTTTTAGTTTTTTGTTAAAAGGTTAATATAAAGCACTCGGAGCTCGCGCTAGGATTTTAATCTGCCGGTCCCAGTGTCCGGAATGATTCAAATCTATCTGATAAAAATAACGGTCATAATTTTTTTGTATGCATTAATGACAAGCAGGTGCGTAAATACAGCCTAAAGGTCATTACACACCGGCGAATATACGCAAAATTCGGATGCGGTCGGAATAAATAAAAGAAGCTTTTTCGCTCCGCGAAACGGATGTGGAAGCTTGCATGGACTTTATAAGGTTTAAAAAAAAAACGTATTATTCGCATGAAAAAATCGCCCCTGGTGTGTAAGGCCTACAGCATTATATTTTGGATTGAACTATTTGAACATGAACCATGATAAATGATTAATATACATATTTTATATAGCAGGGTCATCTTGCACAAATACATTAATTACCTACATTACCATTTGTGCATGCTGTGTGCGTAATGGTTTCTCAATAATCAATTGCGTTTGAACACATTTTCTAATCAAAGGGCACTGCAAAAAAAAAATGGTCACTTCAGATGAATCCTTCATAACGTGGCTCAGCTGACCTGTTAAGGCAATACATTATAGACCACTACTCACAGCTTATACTGTAATAAATGATAGACCACTACCCACAGGTTATACTGTAATAGTTAGGTAGTGGATGCCGTCCGTGCGTCTGGCTGGGACAGACGTGAGAAAGTTGATGAAGCATCTGTGAGAATCTTGTAGTCTCCTCATAGTTCAAGTGGTAACGTTTTAACGTGTCCACCTTTATGATTAATATTGTTTCACCTGGATGCCACAGTTATAGCTGCAGTATAGCTGTTGTGAAGAGTCTTTATGCATCTGTGTTGGATGTTTAATCTTCAAATGCTTTTGCATCATTCTTATTTTGTGGTTGGGCAACTTGCCAACTTTACTCACAAGTGCCCTCTCGTTTGAATGTGTCTGTGACATATTCCAACTCGTAATACAAACCGTTCAATACACAACTTTATCCAATATAACCGGTCCGGCGGTACAACCGGTACAACGGAGTTGTAATAAAATGCAACAACTTCTCAGCACCAACAACAACTCTCTTCTTCCGGTCTTACCTTCACAATGTTCCGGACAATTCCAATATTTTCTTTATATTAATAAAATAAAATAATAATTTATATTATATTTTATGTCTTTGTCATAAAGACTCGGTAAAAACGGCAATTACCGGACTAACGCGACCTCTGAAAGCACTATATTCTGATAGTAATAATCATTGCCATAAAAGTCTCTCCAGCTCTCAGATAAATGAGAAAATACACTGTCTGATGGGTAGCAAAGTTTCAGCCAATCAGGAGAGAGAACCCATTTATCAGCTTAAATTGTATAGTGTTCCAGTTCCAATTTTGTATCTGCTCATTTCTTTGTGTCAATTGGTATCTTGATCTGAACATGCATTTTCTGTTTACTAAAGAGCTGGAGAGACAGGGAGGCTCCTGTTACTGAACAAACACTCTATAGCAATGAGTGCTATCAGAATATAGAGCTATGTAACCCTTATTTTAACAAACTAATGTCACTTACCCTACCCTTTTAAGAGTAGCTGCAGATGTATACCTAAGGTGTAGCAACAGTAATGTATATAGAACATAGGCCTTTGTGCATATAGTCTCATGTTGTGCAGGTGAGACATAAAGGAAAGTAGTACACTAGAGCACTGGCCCTTGACCTTTTTCAAGTCAAGCACCCCCGTGTGCGTCAGTGTGTGTGTGTGTGTGCTTGTGCATGACCCCACTTTGAGAACCACTGCACTAGAGAAGGTCATCCATTTCAAAATGATCAATGATGATCAAACATAAAATGACTTGTCTGTTAGTTCTACTGGATCTCTTCTCAGTCCCTCCCTAACATTTTAGTCTAGTTTTTATTTGTTGACAAAACTGTCAGTATATTTAGTCTTAGTTTTAGTCATCATAGCTTTAGTTTGTATTTAGTTTTTATTTAGTTTTCGTCAGTGAAAAAAGGTAGTCGACGAGCATTTTTCGTCATAGTTTTAGTCGACAAAACCAACACTGCTGCGTGTGCTGTGTGAGTCCGGTGCGTGCGCAGTAGAAAGGCGCGAGTACAAACCCCTCGGTGGCAAAAATCTAAAAAATCTAAATGTAAACCTGTTTGCGCATGCGCGGCGCCTACAGGGTAAAATATAGGGTATAAATGGCAAACATTTTGTGCTTATGTGAAGTGGAGACACATGTAAAGGTGGAAAAGTAAATGGTTGCCTTGTCAGAGCCATGAGCGATTTTTTTTTGGTAGCAAGTTGGAAAGACAATTGGACGACTGCTGTGTTTGTAGTCCACATACATACTGTGATTAATTTAGCTGATTCTTGCTCCTAAACCTACATGCATGCTCTTATGACACCGTCGTAACACAAAGTTATCATTTTATTGTCCTGAAAATCCACATATTTTGTGTCAGGCTGTCCAACTCAACAGAGATGAGAGGAGGATGATGATGAATCAGTGATAGGAGACATTCTGAGAGGTGTTGGTGATGTACTGTAGTCTGTTCCCTGTTCATTCTTTTGCCAGCTGCAGTGTCTGTGTACACACACACACACACACACACACACACACACACACACACACACACACACACACACACACACACACACACACACACACACACACACACACACACACACACACGACTGCTCTGTCAACCAAATGCATGACTGCTGTAGAGGATGTGGCTTGCTTACTTAGACAAAATAGTAATACCGTGTGTGTGTGTGTGTGTGTGTGTGTGTGTGTGTGTGTGTGTGTGTGTGTGTGTGTGTGTGTGTGTGTGTGTGTGTGTGTGTGTGTGTGTGTGTGTGTGTGTGTGTGTGTGTGTGTGTGTGTGTGTGTGTGTGTGTGTGTGTGTGTGTGTGTGTGTGTGTGTGTGTGTCAGGACGGACCTAAAGAAGATGAGAGCGACAAAGAGTGCTGACAATGTCCAGTTCCTGCCATTCCTCACCACCTGCCTCAAGTAAGTGTGTGTGTGTGTAACTACTTAGTGTATTGTTGATGATCTATGAATGTAAAAACATGTTTTTCAGTAAATATCTTAGTGATGCCAACATTGTTCTAATGACGCAATGAAAAAACACACTTAAAAAAAAACCTAACGCTTTCATTTCCACTTCAGATGCGAGTGTAGAGTACATAAATCATACCAGGTTGAGAACAGAGATGTACCCATACTATATTTCCTAGGGGTGTCGGAAAAAATCGATTCGAATACGAATCGCGATTCTACTGTTGGACGATTCAGAATCGATTCTCATTTAAAAAAAAATCAGATCTTTGATTTACCTTTGTGTGTTTACATTATTATCAGTTGATAAAACCTTTACAATTATAAAAGCTACATAAATGTACTCTGTTCTCATGCCAGCAGATTGGAGTAGATCCTGAAATCCTATGTTTTGAATCAAGAATCGTTTTGAATCGAGAATCGTTTTGAATCGAAAATCGTTTGAATCGGAAAAAATCGAATCGAGAATTGTTGTTTTGAAAAAATCGATACAAATTGGAATCGTGACCCCAAGAATCGGAATCGAATCGATTCGTGAGAATGCAGACGATTCACAGCCCTAAATTTCCTCACCGATACCAATAACTTGCGTGATCGATACTGAGTACCGATCCAATAACCGTGTGTGATTTAACCCTTAAAGGCCGGGAAGGAAACGCATGTGTCATTTTAAGGTTTCTTTGGGCTATTCAAAAATAGCAGATATATACAAGCTCATAGCTCAAAATTATAAAAAAAAACTTTTTCTAAAATGTTAGGTTTTACAAGACATTTGTAAAATTGAGTTTTTTTTTGAGTGAATTTGTAAAAAGATTTGAGTTAAAAACTTATATATATATAAAAAGTATATATATATTCAACCTAAAGATTTGCACACATTTTCACAATAAAAAAAAATTAAAAGCAGATCTACAAGCTCATAGCGCGGCACTCGGTGCCACGCTATGAGCTTGTATATCTTAAAAAATCTTAAAATGCAGCGGCTGTTAGAGGCACTCGTCACTGATGATGAACGCACCGTAATGGTGCAAAATATGCCGTGAACGTCCCAATCTGGCGGATAAAAGCAGCGCAGCACAGGGCACCAACCTTGGGGGGTTCACTAAGTATAGAGTGTTTGTTGTAAGTGGTTAATGTGTTTCTCTCTGATAACCGGTCTTCTCGGATCCACTCGGGTATTACATAATATACTGATAAACAGACCCGGGACCTGAGGTAATAGAATGGGACCCAACTAACTGACAGCTAACACAGGGAAGGCCCTTCCTTAAAACCTCCGGGACAACGCCCCAGAGTCTTCTCCCTCCACGATACTACGCGCAACAAATGATATTAAGCCCTTAACCAGGGTGCACATAACTGCTGCGCAGGTGCACCCAAAATAAATAATGCGCGGCACATCAGACGACGCGTGGCGCTTTTGCGTACCAACAGCTGGGACAGGAATTTCCAAGCTTTTATTTTTTAGCAAAAATAAAAAATAAAAGCCTGGAGAGATCGAGGCTAGGAATTTACTTCCTGAAGCCACAATCACGCTAAAGCACGCGTCGGCCCCATGTACAGCCATTAGGCGCAGGGGGAGGGGACGCATGCTGCACGTGATTGTGTGAGTGTTGCCTGACACACAGACACGCTGCGAGTGAGCTGGCTGCACGCTGGCTGCACGCAGCCAGCAGCGGCTGTTAGAGGCACTCGTCACTGATGATGAACGCACCGTAATGGTGCGAAATATGCCGTGAACGTCCCAATCTGGCGGATAAAAGCAGCGCAGCACAGGGCACCAACCTTGGGGGGTTCACCAAACGGCGTGAGAAAAAAAAACGGCAGAATTTGGAAGCAGAGCGTCCTTTATTCTCGCGCAGCAAGTTGACAAAACTGTCCCAGTGGGCACCGTGCTGAATCGCCCCCTGAGAACCACTATTTCCATCTCACAGTTACCCATATTCTGTTCTCTTACTTTATCCAACCTTCCATATTAAACTCATGTTGAATGATATACTGATTGTAACTTAAGTATGAGTGAGCACACACATGCAATTTATATGGGCACGTTTCCTAATAATCATGACTCAATCAAGCAATCCATTACACTTTCCCTTCTGGAGATTCTAACTCCCCTTTTTCTGTGGAATTTCTTCACCTCCAGCTTCCCAGTAACTTGACAACATTGACGCGTCATCACAGGTCACCAGGTCATTTAGAGCACTGTTCCGTGGAAGGAAAGAAAACATAAATTAAAACTCTTCACTTTTCCTACATTACTAAATGCAATGGTCAGGGACCACATGCAATACCTTCACGGACCACCAGTGGTCCACGGACCACCAGTTGAAAACCCCTGGTGTAGACTGATGCTAGGTTCTTGGTTTACCTGTGACCCTATATCACTGAAGCACTACACTGTCTCTGTGCATTTGATGTATGTGTTTACCTTGCTTATCGTGACTCTATTGTAATAAACCATGGACCTGATCACATACAGGTATGGGGTAGTGTCACATGTTTTTCAGTGAGGGCGGAGCCGTGAAGACCTCTACAGTCACAGTATGTCTGCTGAATGTTTCTAACAGTACTCTGGTCTCCGCAGTAACCTGGGCTGGTTGTATTATGGGATGCTGAAGAGCGACGGCACTCTGGTCCTGGTGAACACCATCGGAGCCTTGCTGCAGTTCCTGTACATCACCTCCTACCTCTACTACAGCAAACACAAGGTCACAACACCAGCTGTAACGCCTGACTCCTATTTGTATGGGTCGCGAGTACCCCCCAAAAAAAAGAATTAAAAATAATTTCAAAAAAGTATTTAATAAATAAAATAAATTAAATTAAATGTCCATTACAGGCTCGCGCACACACAACGTCTCGCATGTAACGTCGTGGCTTTCCTTGCATATCTTCTGTACTTACATTGTGTGTTGACTGTGCAACTACTACTGGCTGAGTGTTGCTCTGCGTGCGTGCGTTGCCCTGCGTGTCAGTTTTGATTTTAACAGCAAATGTTGATGTAGTTTTAGTCATAGTCTTTTGAATATAATTCCATTTAGTTTTAGTCATATTTTAGTCATCTGAAATGTTTTAGTTTTTGTCTAGTTTCGTCGACTAAATATCATAAGATTATAGTCGACTAAATCTACAGTTGATTTAGTCGACTAAAATGTATCTTGGCGGTGCCTTGATGGCATCGTAATGGCTGATTTTACACTTGGTTGCATGCTGAAAATAGCAGATCTACAAGCTCACAATGCGTCGTGCTGCGACGCGTTGTGAGCTTGTAGATCTGCTATTTTCAGAGCGCAACACCCAAGCGTAACCAAACATAAAATGACTTGTCTGTTAGTTCTACTGGATCTCTTCTCAGTCCCTCCCTAACATTTTATAAAGTATATTTCAAGTATATTTAGTCTTAGTTTTAGTCATCATAGCTTAGTTTTTATTTAGTTTTTATTTAGTTTTCGTCAGTGAAAAAAGGTACGGTATTCGACGAGCATTTTTCGTCATAGTTTTAGTCGACGAAACCAACACTGCTGCGTGTGCTGTGTGAGTCCGGTGCGTGCGCAGTAGAAAGGCGCGAGTACAAACCCCTCGGTGGCAAAAATGTAAAAATCAAAATGAAAACCTTTTTGCACCCTATATTTTACCTACAGGGTAAAATATAGGGTATAAATGGTAAACATGTTGTGCTTATGTGAAGTGGAGACACATGTAAAGGTGGAAAAGTAAATGCCTTGCCAGAGCCATGAGCGATTTATTTTTTGTAGCAAGTTGGAAAGACAATTGGACGACTGCTGTGTTTGTGGTCCGCATACATACTGTACAGGCTGGCGGGGTCGGGCTTCAATCAGGTAGCAACATTCTGTAGTCAATGACACAATGAAGAGCAAGGTGAAATGCATAGATAATACATACCTGTTATTTATGCTAATAAGGGACTTCGACTGGCTACTATGAATTCTTGTGCGTGCGTGCGTGCGTGCGTACGTCCGTGCGTGTGTGTGTGTGTGTGTGTGTGTGTTCTACCATACGGTGTGTGTGTACTCACTATGTATTTTCCTGTGTGTGTGTGTGTGTGTGTGTCACAGAGGCGTGTGTACTTCCAGACGCTGTGTGCCACAGCGGTGCTGTCGGCTGGGTGGTTGTATTTCTCGGTGCTCGTGCCTCCGGGGGCGTCTCGGCTGGACCAGCTGGGACTGACCTGCAGCCTGGTGACCGTCAGCATGTACATGTCCCCTCTCACTGACCTGGTACAGTACACACACACACACACACACACACACACACACACACACACACACACACACACACACACACACACACACACACACACACACACACACACACACACACACACACACACACACAGACTAGAGATCAGTGGTGTAAAGTAACTAAGTTCATTTACTCAAGTACTGTACTGAAGTACAATTTTGAGGTATTTTTTACTTCCTGGAGTATTTCCAATTTTAAGTACTTTTACTTCTACTCCACTACATCTCAGAGGCAAATATTGTACTTTTACTCCACTACAATTATTTGAAAACTTTAGTTACTAGTTACTTTGCAGATATACATTATTATACATTAAAACCTTTTGAGTTTTACAAGTAAAACGTTTGAGTACTTTTTCCACCACTGCTAGAGATGCGTGGATCGTGGTTATATCCGCTGATCCCGCCGATACCCGCAGGGCGGGCAGATTTCGGTCATAAAAATGTACATATCGTTGCTATCGGGTGGAAACCTCATTGTGTCCGATACTGTTCCTTTTAAATAAATAAATAAATTGCAGATGTTGAGCTTGTAGATCGACGAATTTTGCTACTTTTGTGTGACACTGTAATAGGGCTGTGAATCTTCTGCTATCCCACGATTCGATTCCGATTCTTGGGGTCACAATTCCGATTTTTTTCCCGATTTTTTTTCAAAACAAACTATTCTCGATTCATAAACGTTTTTTTTTTTCGATTCAAAACTATTCTCGATTCAAAACTATTCTCGATTCAAAACTATTCTCGATTCAAAACGATTCTCGATTCAAAACATAGGATTTCAGGATGTACTCCAGTCTGCTGGCATGAGAGCAGAGTACATTTACGTAGCTTTTATAATTGTACAGGTTTTATCAACTAAACACACAAAAGTAAATCCAAGATCCCCCCCAAAACAGTAAAAAAAATATATCGATATTTTGAAAATGAGAATCGATTCTGAATCGTCCAACAGTAGAATCGTATTCGAATAGATATTTTTCTGACACCCCTACACTGTAACATGACGAAGTAGGTCATTCATTTACAAAAAAAAAGTGATTAAAAAAGAGAGAGATGAGAGGTTTCTACCCAACAGCTGTCCATCTGTTTGTCTATTTATGTACTGTTCTAAATGTTCTTCATCTGTGCAGTACACAGCTTTCTACTAGTATGTGTACATCTGTCTCTCTGTTCTTCATTATATTCATATCTCATCCTGTTTGTGTCTCTCTCTCTCTCTCTCTCTCTCTCTCTCTCTCTCTCTCTCTCTCTCTCTCTCTCTCTCTCTCTCTCTCTCTCTCTCTCTCTCTCTCTCTCTCTCTTCCCCCCCCCCCCCCCCATCCCCCCCCCATCGGTGTGATTCTTCTTAATGTTTCCTGTCTTTCTTCCTCTGGTCCGTCTCTTCCTGTTGTTCAGGGTCTGTTTGTGTCTTCTGTCTCCTTGGTGACACTCTGTTGTCCTCTGTCCGGGTTTGATGTCTCACATCCAGTAGGCCTTCACAAACAGTACATACTCGTCTGAAAGCAGTTATTTTGCATACTCATCGCAATCGTTTCCATTTTGAAAAATATTCGTGCATTTAAAAAAAAAAAAAGAATAGCATCGCGGCGCGTTGTTGTCAGCTTGTAGATCGGCTATTTCCACTAAATATTTTTATGAAGTAAAAAATTATTAAATATGTCATTTATCTTTATATTTAAGTTATTTGTCATGTCTGCCCTGTGCAAGTTTAGTTTATAAAGCCATGCTTTGCTCATGTACCGTGCATCTTGGCAGTGGCTTACTTTTATTGTTGATGTGCACTTTTTTTTTGCCTACGTCCTAAGAATGTTTATTCTAGGTTGCGAAGTTTTTGTTGTTGTTGTTTTTAACAGTTTGCAAAGCCTAAAAGACATTTATATATTCCAATCAATGTTCAATGCCAAAAACACAATTAAATCAAATTAGTCATCATGTAAAATGTCATGATCGCTAATATCCAAAAACTTATTTTAAAACTACAATCCATAAGTTTGATGTCCTCTCCCAACAGAGAGAGGTAATTGCGACTGTTCACACCCGAGATTTGAAACCAGACATCTACCACTCAGACATGAGGGAATCCCTGCTTGTCCAGGGGACACATGTCGCTCATGAGCTTCAGGCAGTACTACTTGTCGACCAGTAGGTGTCCTACCAGACGCCAGGGTCTAAATGTCTCCATGTCAAGAGTATGGAGACCACCTCCCAACCACTGCATGTATACTAGTTACTGTATTGTTTTAACTCATTCCATGCCAACGACGTCTTTGGACGTTTGTAAATCAAAAGCCCAGACCGCCAAAGACGTCTTTTGACGCCTGCTGTGTTTTTTTTTGTTTTTTTGACCACTAGATGGCACTCTTCGCTAACACATGAGTGACCATTTCATCCTCAGACACACACAGAACCAGGAGATCACGTGATCACAAGATTTCCTCCTCCATTCACTTCCTTGTTAACTCATTAAGTGCCAATGACGTCGCAGACGTCACGTTTTTCATAAGCCCAGAGTGCCAATGACGTCTGAGACGTCATGAGAAAAAAAAAAAAAAAAAGGTTCAGAACCCAAGATATGATGATTTGAAGATTTGCTGCTCCATTCACTTCTTCTTTAACTTCTTACTGAAAAGGCTGTATCTCGGCTCCAAAGCACTTTTTTTTTACAATGTATTTTTGGCCTTGGCACAGGGGTGATATAGCCAGAAATATTTTTGGCACTGAATGAGTTAATTGATTTGGAAAGACGCCTGTATCTCGCCTCCCTTGTTTTACTCTGCTTTTTTTGACGAGGCATCCTATATTCAACGACTGATTTCTATTGCTGTTGCTGTTGGTAATCATGGCAGCCAGTTCCCACCTGATGTCGTGTGGGAGTTCCGACTGCTCCACACCGTACCGAATAACTACCAGCTTGCATAATGTCTTCAGACTAGGACTCGGGTCTAAGATGAACAGGTCATTGTGTGTGGTAGTGGACGTCCCAATGACCACGATACCCACTCGCCCACCATGCAACAGCGCATCTTATGCCTTCGACCCGGTCTTTTCCCCCTGGGCTCAACCTTCTTCCAGAAGGAGAAGGTCTCTGGGTTGACGGTCTGGACAGAGTTGTAACCGCCATATATGTACAGCTCTCCATTGTATCCAAAGGCTGTATGATCCCTGCGTCCAGTGGTGGAAAAAGTACTCAAATTCTTTACTTAAGTAAAAGTACCAATACTGCAATATAAAAATACTCTGTTACAAGTAAAAGTCCAGAATAAAAAATGTACTTGAGTAAAAGTACAAAAGTATTGGCATCAAAATGTACTTAAAGTATCAAAAGTAAAAGTACTAAATATTTGAAAATAGCAGATCTACAAGCTCACAACGCGTCGCGCTGCGACGCGTTGTGAGCTTGTAGATCTGCTATTTTCAAATAGCCTAGGTATAAAATAGGGCTAAAGTGGTTAATGTATGTTTCATTATATCATAATTTACATCTGAAAAGTAACTAGTAACTAAAGTTTTCAAGTAAATGTAGTGGAGTAAAAGTACAATATTTGCCTCTGAGATGTAGTGGAGTAGAAGTAAAAGTAATGGAAATTGGAAATACTCAAGTAAAGTACAAATACCTCAAAATTGTACTTAAGTACAGTACTTAAGTAAATGTACTTAGTTACTTTCCACCACTGGTAACCGCCATATATGTACAGCTCTCCATTGTATCCAAAGGCTGTATGACTCCTGCGTCCTTTTGGAAGAAGCTGTGCAGAAGGTGTTCTCAGCCAGCAGTTGGTCTCTGTGTCAAACACACTCATGTTGTTGTACCAAGTCCCTCTGGTTCCCGCGGCCCCCAAATACAAACATTTTTGTCCCGATGATGGTGGCAGAGTGACCTGATGAAGCGGATGGTGGTGTTCCTCTGGCGTTGATTAACCCATTAAGACCTGGAACTGTGTCATTTTTAGATTTGAGATAAAAAGCATTATTTTACACTTTAGGCTATTCAAAAATAGCAGATCTACAAGCTCATAGCGCGGCACCGAGTGCCGCGCTACGAGCTTGTAGATCTGCTATTTTTGAAAAATTGTGAAAATGTGTGCAAATCTTTGAATATAAATACTTTTAAAGCAAACATTTGTAACTCAAATCTTTACTTCTGGGGGTCCCTGGAACAAAATATTTTGATGGGGGTCCGCGGCCAAATACATTACAATACAAATCATTTTGGGGGTCCTTGACATGAAAAAGATTGAGCACCACTGATATAGAAACATACGTTTTTCAGAATACTGAGATTTAGGAGACATGTAGAATCGGCTTCAGGTCTCAATGGGTTAATGACCAGACCATCGTGGTGGTGTCCAGTTTGTAGATGTCATTAGTGCGTCTAGTCAGCTTGTTGTATCCTCCATAGATATACATGACCTTCCCCAGGACACAGGCTGAGTGGTTCCTCCTCACCTCTGGAAAAGTCCCAGAGACCCCGGGATTGAACCATCTGTGGGTGTCGACGTCAAATGCACAAAGCACGTTGCAGTACTTGCGTGTACCGTAGCTGTACCCTCCCCAGATGTAGATGTTATCTTCTATCAGCACAGCTGTGTGGCCCCGACGACGCCTGAAGGTTTCCACTTTCAACTTACGCCAGAGTAAAGACACTGTGTTGAAAACGTGGACATCAGTCTGAGCCCTGTTGGCATAATCGTGTCCTCCAAAGCAGTACAGCTTGTGCTCCACTGCAACAGCAGCACAGCTGTATGTCTTTGGTACTACTCCATTCAGATGCACTGTCCAGCAGAACATTTTTCACACCGTAAATCACACTGTAATTTATTTGTAAAGCTCTGCTCTGAGTCCTAATGCTTATATTGGTTCAGCGGCACAAATGTCACACAACGCTTGGCCAATCCACAAAAGCCGATCAGTTGGGTTGGCCAATCAGGGAAGCAGATGACGGTTGATCTCCTAATATGGCAAATTGAATGAGTGTTGTCACTTGATAATTGCGTGCGTGTGTTAATTGATGCCGTGTGTTTTCAGGTGGGGATGATTCGCAGTAGGAACTTGGAGTGTCTGTCCTTCCCTCTGACGGTCGCTACGTTCCTCACCTCCACCTCCTGGGTTCTGTATGGACACCAAATCAACGACTATTACATCATGGTGAGACACTCACACACATATACATTTATATAATATAATATAGTGTACTACAAACTCAACAAAACATCATACCATTAACACATATTCACTGTTAAAACTAGCTAACCTAAAACATTGGTAGATTTCTTATCCACCTTTTTAGTTTTAGTTTTATCAAGTGTTGCCAGATTCTGTGAGAGAAACAAGCAACCAGGTCTAGGAAAACCAGCCCAAAAGACTATGGGCCACATGAGCACTTTAACATATACATCAAGCTATTTGAAAATAGCAGATCTACAAGCTCACAACGCGTCGCATCGCGACGCGTTGTGAGCTTGTAGATCGGTAGATCGGGGAAGATACGTAGATCGGTAGATCGGGGAAATTATAATAAGCAGATTTGGCAACCCTGGTTGTATCCACCAGCTTTAGTTTAGCTTGTGTGTGTGTGTGTGTGTGTGTGTGTGTGTGTGTGTGTGTGTGTGTGTGTGTGTGTGTGTGTGTGTGTGTGTGTGTGTGCGTGTGTGCGTGTGTGCGTGTGTGCGTGTGTGCGTGTGTGTGTGTGTGTGTGTGCGCACGCCTACGTTCCAGGTTCCGAACACACCGGGTATTTTCACCAGCGTCATCCGACTCTTCCTGTTCTGGAGCTTCTCACCGGCCAATCACAGCTTACCATCCTTTAAACTCATCCAAATCTGAGTGGGCGGGGCCTCCTGCCTGAGCAGAGGAAGGGAGAAGCAGCGATTGGTCGTCCGCGATGGGTGGTACTCGATGTCAGTTCTTCTTTTTCTTCTCTTCTTTCTTATCCAATGAAAAGGGGCGATGTGGTTGAACAAGCTCCTATTGGATGAAACTGAGGAGTATCTGTTGAATGCATTTTGATAAACTAGTCCATGAGCCAGAGCCCCAAAATTGAGCAATTATTATCGAAAGAGTGGGCAAAACCAAACCTATATTAAATTGTTCAGAGGGTCAATACGAGTAAATAAATGTATGATAACCTCACCACAGGAGCAGCTTTTTCATGGTTATCACACATTTTGTAATTTTCCCCATACGTACATGACAGGTCAAAAAATGACAAAATTTTAAAAAGAGTTATCATAATGAAACTGCCTGAGTTGATTACTTACATGAAGACGATGATTTATCGTATTACAAGTTTTCTGAAATTGTATATTTAAATATGCAAATTAGGCATAGGAAAATATGCCCAAATTTGCATAACTTTCCAGAATCAACATTGGACAAAGCCAGAGTCAACATACTTATTTCATTTTGTTAAGATGTTGGATTCAAAGGTTTTTAACGAGGGAATATTCAATATCTGCTCAATTTTGGGGCTCTGGCTCATGGACTAAATGCCTAATTTGCATATTTAAATATACAATTTCAGAAAACTTGTAATACGATAAATCATTGTCTTCATGTAAGTAATCAACTCAGGAAGTTTCATTATGATAACTCTTTTTAAAATGTTGTCATTTTTTGACCTGTCATGTACGTATGGGGAAAATTACAAAATGTGTGATAACCATGAAAAAGCTGCTCCTGTGGTGAGATTATCATACATTTATTTACTCGTATTGACCCTCTGAACAATTTAATATAGGTTTGGTTTTGCCCACTCTTTCGATGATAATTGCTCAATTTTGGGGCTCTGGCTCATGGACTAAACGGACAGTTTGCACGTTTTGTTGGGGGGGTGAATAATGTTCTCTTATATTTTACTCCAATCCAATTATAGCAAATAATAACCATGACATTCAGGTTCTGTTTAACCATTTCCAACCTGGCATCCATATTTTGGCCATGTCATTATTGGTGAAAATTGTCAAAACCTTTTCTAAAAGGGTTTAAATATCAGATCTACAAGCTCACAAAGTGACTTTTCTAAAAGGGTGTAAATATCAGATCTACAAGCTCACAAAGCCTTTTCTAAAAGGGTGTAAATATCAGATCTACAAGCTCACAAAGTGACTTTTCTAAAAGGGTGTAAATATCAGATCTACAAGCTCACAAAGTGACTTTTGAAAATGCTTGCCTCTGGTTGAAAGTAGTTAGAGGTCAAATTCACCTACAGTTTACGATTTCATAAAATTGCAACTACTAAACAGCGTCCCATCCAACTCTGTACTAATGAACAGGAGATGAACTTTGAAAGAAACGTTTCACTATTCCAGCGGTTCTCAAATGTGGTCCAGGGACCCTGACGGTTCCTTGAGGGGGTTCCTAATGGACCCTTACAGGTCTGTAACTCTGAGAGTGTACACATGGAACCAAATGGACCCTTACATGTCTGTAACTCTGAGAGTGTACACATGGAACCAAATGGACCCTTACAAGTCTGTAACTCTGAGAGTGTACACATGGAACCAAATGGACCCTTACATGTCCGTAACCTTGAGAGGTTACACATGGTACATGCTCAAATGTTACATTTGTACACGCTCAGAGTTATGGGGTTCATTGAAATAAAAAAAAACTTTGAGAACCACTGCACTATTTAATAGGGATGTCGTCCAGTTAACACATTCTTAGTCCACTAATAGTCTGAGGAATTTTGACTTAACGTATTTGTTCATTTAATCAACACATGTGTTCATCATGTAACCACACAGAGACCAGTCTGTTCAGGTTGGTGAGGTTGAGAGAGCTGAACATTCTGATGTTGATTTCACAATGACTGCTGGCTATTGGCCTATAGACTACAATGAAAGGGTTCTATCAGAGGTATTGTTGGGGAAGGGGGGATCATTGACCCTTTAAGACCGGGAACGCATCTGTGTGTCATTTTAAGATTTCTTTGGCTATTCAAAAATAGCAGATATACAAGCTCATAGCACGGCACTATTCAAAAATAGCAAAAAATAATCAGAATTCCAATTCAAAAATAGCAAAATTAGCAGATCTTACGTGTCACACTGCGACGCGTTTTGAGCTTGTAGATCTGCTATTTTTTTTAGCCCTCTCCATCATCAAAGTTGCCCATCCCTGTTTTAGATGTAACCAGAAGTATAGGTATCGGAGATCTCCGATCGTCTGGCATATGCGACAAAAAACCAAACCGACCGATCAATCGATGAATGCACAGTTTCTCAACATGTAGTCCGGGGGCCACCAGCGGGTCCAAATGGGCCCTTATAGGTCTGTAACTCTGAGAGTGTACGAATGGCACACTCTCAGAGTTAAATTAACACTGCAGATTTTACGGTGTAGTTTGTACACTCTGGGAGTTTCAGACCCATTAACACATTGACTGCCAGAGTTTATTCATAATGTACTCACCCCTGTGCCAGCAATTTGCGTGTTTTTTAATTTTTTAATTTTGTAATTTTTCATTCAAATAAATTCTCTGATTGTGGTGTTAAGCACATACGACAGTTCCACCAGTAGAGAGCAGCAAATCCACACATTGATCACCTCGCTCGCCCCCTCCCAAACAGGCCCACGTCATATCCGGTCATTCACCGGATGTTATGTTTTCGACAATCCCTGATCCGCTGATCGGCCTGAAAACGATGTGATACACGACGACGATGACGGTTAGTCACCCGGACCAAAGAAAATAGAAGTTGAGCTGTCCGTTCGTTTTTTATACCGTGTGAAAAAACGTGTTTTTCCCTATTCTGGCCGAAAATGACCGGAGAAAAACAATGTGACCCGGAAATGAAATCTGCGTTACATCCGGCTCCGGGTGAGTGTGACGTAAGTGGAAAACGAAAGTGCTGATGAGAAATAAACAGAGCCGTGCGATCACAGATTAAACAATGAAAATTCAAAAGAACGCATCAATGCGTTCTTTTGAATTGCTGGCATGCAAGCGATGGATTTGAAAGAACGCATCAATGCGATCTTGGCAATCAATGTGTCAAGGGACCATTTGGACCGCTAAGGGTCCCCGTGCCCGACGTTGAAAACAGTCAAACAAAACTTATGAGAGGACGGCCCTGATTGGTTGCTGCTCTATAGGAGGCGTGTCTCATGTTTACTAGTGCCTTATGTCCCGGGGTCCCACGCCCAACAGGAAGTGGTTCCGTCCTCGTCATCTCGTTGCTCGATGACTCATTCCGGTCATGTCGTTAGCCCTGCGTCGTGTTGCTAAACCAACTGTTGAGTAACCAGGGCAACGGTTACGACTGCCTGTTGTGTGCCGGAAATAGACGATCTTTTAGTGAGCTTGCAGATTGGCTTGCAGAGTGTAAATAAGCACGTGCCACATGTGTTATAATAATACTTATTGTAACTATGCATACAGCTTTGATGAGAACGTTTCTGTCATCACACGTAACTGACTAGTCACTTTTTGTCAAAAAGTGAAAGCTCTATATTCTGATAGTAATGCTTTAGAGCGTTTGTTCAGTAACAGGGGTCTCTCCAGCTCTTTACACTGCCAGAACTTTTTTTTTTTTGCGTTTGCCCACTGCCAGAGATTTTTCATTGAAAAAAAAAGTACTCAGGAGCCGAGATACAACATTTTTAAGTTTTAAGTTAACAAGGAAGTGGATGGGAGTCTAGATCTTCGAAAAATCATATCTCCTTGGTCTTTGGGTCAAATATAAATAAATAAAAAGTCGTTTTAGTCGTTCTAGGCAGACAGGGCTTATGGGACAGAAGTCGTTTTAGGCAGGGAATGAGTTAATACACAGGAAATTATTTTTCAGCTGGATTGCTAATCTC
Organism: Gymnoscopelus braueri; assembly: GCF_963280865.1. NCBI lineage: Eukaryota > Metazoa > Chordata > Actinopteri > Myctophiformes > Myctophidae > Gymnoscopelus > Gymnoscopelus braueri. The sequence goes on from NC_137605.1 coordinate 4,873,638, forward strand.
ATTCAATCAGGAGAGAGTACCCATTTATCAGCTTCAATCTTATATGGTTCCAGTTCCAATTGTGTCTGCTCACTTCCAACGTCACTTATTTATCCTGTGTCCTTTATACTGTACGTTCTCTCTCCTGATTGGATCCTGAAAATAGATGTTCTGTTTACTAAAGAGCTGGAGAGACCCCTGTTGCTGAACAAACACTATAGCAATGATTAGAATATAGAGCTATTTAACACTTATTTTAACACCAAAATATCCCTTACCCTACCTTTTTAAGTAAATCCATCAATTATTGTTTACACACTAAACTATGGAGCCTGAATGATATATCAGTCTGGCTGATACATCTGGCTGATGCATCCCTATTTTAGGCCATTTTCAAAAAACGGTTTTCAAAATATTACAAAAATAGCAGATCTAGACGACACGTTGTGAGATTGTAGATCTGCAATTTTTTAAGTGGTTTAATAAAATTAAGTTTATGTGTTTATTTTGTATCTATCAAACCATTATTTGTGTTCATTTGTAATGTTTTGCTTATACTGTAAGTTAAATGTTCTCAATTAGAAACTTTAATCAAATACACATTTTTTTTTATTTGATGAGGAAATGTTGCACTTTTTGACAAAATATACTGTAGGTCAAAACGCCGTAATCGGTAGTTTAGGACTTTTAAAAATAGGGAAGGAATCCTGCATCAGACCCAAACATCTGGCATCAGTCAGACTCCAGAACTGAATCAAAGCTTCCATCAAACACCTTGTTAACCAAAGACGCACAGCACAAGCATGCATGTCTCTAAATAGACTAAATGTATGTTTATACTTTCAGTCATGTTTTGGCAATTTTCCATATATTTTGAACATATGTCTTGTTTTTATATTGTAGATTTGTTCATAAATTAATGCCCTATTTTCTACTTTGTCGCATGACAAAAGTAGCAAAAAAATAGCTCGGCTGCAAGCTCACAACATGTCGCCTCGTCTGTCTGTGAGTTTAAGTTAAAATCAAGACCTTGTGCAGGGCCGGTGGAGGGCTGATCGCCGCTCCGGGCGAGATTCCTTTGATGCGCCCCCGCGCGTGTGCGTGGGACCCTCGTGTCTTTGGTTACTTTATTTCGGTTTTAGGGTTAGGTTAGGGTTGTGTTATTTAATTCTGATTTTACCGATTTATTACCATTATTATTATTTTTTCCAGACTTTTTCCACTCCAAACTGCCGCTCTAGGCGGCCGCCTAGGTGGCCTGTATGGACGCGCCGGCCCTGACCTTGTGACTAAATAATAACTACATTGGGTTATTTTTTCCCCCCAATTCCTGAAAAGTAACGGTTTTGTACATACAAGGTTTCCACCCGACAGCAATAATATATTTTGGAACATAATAGATCTACAGTATATACATATGTTTTAGTATACAGTATGTTTTTCCCTTTGGGTCCATTTGAAGTGCCTCTACTGTATGTATGTACTGTAGTTTGACTTTCATCTCATTCCTTTAAAGGTCAGTTTATACTTTGAGGTGTCAAACCGTGTTTTTAGCGTTAATACTGTCTGCGACTCGCCGATAGCGTCACCACCAAACGTAAACAAGACAGTGAATGTTGTCTAGTAGTGCAGTGTTTCCCAAACACTGGGTCACGGATCCATTTGTGGGTCGCGGACACATTTGTTTGGGTCGCCGATAACTATTTCAAAAGATTTTCCCCCAAAAAAACTGAAAGCATTTTTCAGAAAGAAAATCATAAAAGCAATTTTTTTCAGGAAGAAAATCTGACGTTTTTCAAAAGAAATTCCATAAATTCATAAAAAAAAATACAATAAAATTACGAAGTAGTGAAAATAGCCGATCTACAAGCGACGCATTGTGAGCGTGTAGATCTGCTATTTTCACTGGTTGGGCAAACGTCAAATATCTCTTGTGGGTCTCGAGCTAAAAAGTTTCATCTACAATAATGTTCACAGAGCTTGCTGCACCTTCCCAACCTATACGCAAGACTCTCTGAAGTCGTGTACGACCATTCTTCCACAGGTACGCGTCACCCTCTGCCAAGCTCCTCTCCGGTGCATTTTGGTCATTTTGCCGTCACTTTCATTGTGCGATGCGTCGGTTGACAATTGTCACGCAAAGCATTACATTGATCTTAAAGGAGTAGTTCACTCCAAAAATGACTTATTTTCTATCAATTACTCACCCCATGAAGCCTTGAATTCATGTTCATGTTTTTGTCTCATTCCTAAGCCAATAATTTGATGACCGGCGGAGACTCTTAGAGACTCACCGGGGACATTAGCATCTTTCTGCCGGTCATCACATTATTGGCTCCATCTCCATGAATTCGAGGCTCCATGGGGTGTGTAATTGATATAAAATAAGTCATTTTTGGGGTGAACTACTCCTTTAAGACTAGCCATGTCATCAACAGTCATTTATTATATTGCTACAATATTTTTGTGATAGAAAAGTGGATATGTGTCATATCTCCAGTTAGAATAAAAGAGGGAATATTTTTTTGTCATAAGAACAGTGGCAGCTTTATTCCAGAAGGTCAGAACAATTCTGTCTTATATCTTGATAAATATGTGTTGGGTCAGCTTTGGTTGTGGTGGTATGTCGGGTCTGTGTCTAAAGTAAATCATGATGTCCTTATATTAATACTATTTTTATATATGCAATTGTTTATGAGATTATATACCTATGGGTCAATATAAATTGGTTGCGATGAGATGTTTTCTATGGTGTTTGAATGGAGAGCAGATGCTCTATGATAATAAATGTTTTATACTGTTCTGTGTTGCTTCGTTATTGTTGACATTTATATGGCTATAGTTCTCTATTATAAAACGGATAGATCCTGTCCTTGATCATGACTGGCTGAGCCATGCTCAAAGTGTTGTAAAATGCTCATTAAACACACATCTGTGTGAACTGTATTACTGCACCAAGTTGTTTCAAAGTGTCCCATTTAGTTGTGAATTTTGATTTACAAAAACAGTTTCTGAGAAAAAAGACCATGCCACGCAATAGACTGGAAATCTGTCTGTGTGCATTTGCAGAGCATTTATTTTAATAATCAATCTATTGTGTTCCGGCTTTAATCAATGGAACTAACGTAGTCTAACTTTAAGCTCCTAAAAGAAACTATTTCCCCAACGTTTTAAAGAAAGAATACCTTGACATTTTTATTTATTTGTATTTGTAAGTCTTATTAAAATCCTTACCAATTATGTGGGGGACCACTTGCAATATCCTGACGGCCCCCCAGGTTTAAAAACCAATGTAAGAGACCTAGATCAATATTGATCCATAGAGGGGTGAATGCGGGCCTTTGGATTAGCATACTATCCGCTGTCCTGCATCAGGAATGGACACAGATTTCATCCAGGCTGCATCTTCATCAGATCGTCTCCGACGGGACGATCTGATTTTGGACATATTATGTCCACAACTGTTACTTTTCAGGATTCAAATATAGCAAAAGTAGCAGATCTACAAGCTCAAAACGTGTCGTTTCGCGCCGCAGTTTGAGCTCTCAGATCTGCTACTTTTGTGCGACACTATAATGAGAGGTTTCTGCCCGACAGCAACGAGATGGTAAGACTGAATTTTAGGCTATTTGTATGTCGATCTTGTGATCATAATAAGTTTCATAATTGCAATTAGAGTTGAATAACAATAATGCAAACAATGGGAGGTGTGTGTGCGCTCTGCTGCTGTCCTGCAACATTAAAGGGATAGTTCACCCAAAAAAAATATGTTTTTCTTTCGATTAGTCACCCCATGGAGACTTCAATTCATGGATTTTTTTTGTTTATGTCGCATTCCTAAGCCAATAATTTGATGGTAGGCAGCGGTTCCGGTAGGAGAGACAAACTCTTTGTGTCTACTACAGGAACCGCTGCCGGTCATCAGATTATTTTCTTAGGAATGCGATAAAACCAAAAAACAAATCCATGAATTCAAGTGTCCATGGGGTGACTAATCGATAGAAAAAAAGTCATTTTGGGGGTGAACTATCCCTTTAACTCATGATATTGTAACTGCCAGAAACAGCAAACTGAGGGACATAATAATGCTCAGCTCTGAATGCTTCAAGTGAATGCCTCATGTCTATAAGCCGGCTATTTCCAAATATAGCGCATGTATTACTGTAGGGTTGAAGTAGTTGAACTGGTTTTCATGCTATCATTTTGCTGGGGACCCTCTGGGAACCCTCTCATAGACCCCTGGGGGTCCACGGACCACCACTTTGAGAACCACTACACTCACGCTTGTAGTTTACGATGACGCACCTACACGTGTCCGTACCCCTGACGGCTGTGTTTGATGGAGTGGTTCGTAGGTGTGGTATTTTGAAAGGCAGTGCTGTGAAATGTCAAAGCGGTGACCTCATGTTTGATTTCCTTGTCTAATGCAGAGAAGTGTGTGTGTGTGTGTGTGTGTGTGGTGTTGGGCAAAAAGCACGAGGCTGAGAATGTACGTATTGTACATACTGTATCTGGTCTAGTGGTGGACAGCAACTGCGAACATTTACTCAAGTACTGTACTTGAGTATCTGCACTTTACTTGACTTTTTGTATTTTGCGATACTCTTGACTTTGGCTCCACTACATGTCAATATTGTATACGTTTGACTCCACTACATTTCTATAGGAAGGAAAAAAACTACTTCATTAATTAACCACTTAAGCCCTATAGTGAAAAAATTGCACATCTACAAGCTCACAACACATTCCAATGTGATTCATTGTGAGGTTGTAGATCTGCTATTTTCACTACTGTAATGTTTGGGGGAAATTCTGGAAACAGCTTTGACTTTTTTGGGGGGGAATGTCTACATTTTAATACAGCAATGCACTGATATCAAAATAAAAAGTAAAATTTTTACTTTTGAATACTTAAAGGTAGGGTAAGTGATATATATATATATTGTTAAAATAAGTGTTAAATTGCTTTATGCTGATAGTACTCATCCCAGCAAGCACAATGACGTCATGATGACGTTATGATGACGCCCGGTCATCACCCCGGTGACGTTCAGGACTAGGCCAGATCACAGCCCATATGGGGATGATCTTTACATCATTTACAGGACGTCATCACCGGGACATCATATGGACATTTGGACAGCAATTTTGGGTGATGAGAAATGTGTTTAGATGACGTCCTGGAAGTGACGTTTTTGTGGTCAGGATTAATTTTGGTTGAAATCAGGTGATATTCTGGGCCAGATCTGACTTGTCTTGGTTTGACTTGATCTAGCCCCAATCGAGACGTCACTGATTGGTCCGGGTCCTGACTGTGCTTGCTGGGATTGCTATAGAGTCTTTAGGAGTGTCTCCTTGTCCCTCCAGCTCTTTATCAAACAGAAAATGCATTTTCAGGTTGGGCTACCAATTCTATCCAATCAGGAGAGAGAACTCACACAGGATACAGATTAAACAAGTGAAATTGGAAGTGATACAGTATGAGCAGACACAATTGGAACTGGAACACTATAACATTTGAGTGACTCAAGTACTGAAGTTGAGTACTTTGTCCATCACTGGTTATTTGAAATGTTGGCGTGTAAAGCAATCGTAAAAAGTGTCAACAGTGAAAACGTCTCCGTTAAACGATCACAGGACACCATTTCACATGTTTACACTTTCCACAGTCAATTAGCTGACAATGTATTTACAGCTGTGGTGTGTGTGTGCTTGTATTACTATGATTGTGAGGGACAAATATCCCCACAAGTATGGTCTAATTTGAGAAGTATAGACAAGAGAAATGGTTGTTGTGGTTAAAACTGATTTGGGGAGTTAGACTTACAATTAGCCGGTGTCACACACCAAAAAATAGCTGTGCGACGAATTGTGAGCTTGTAGATCAGATTTTTTTTGATACAGTAGGTGACACCATCAAATCAAACTTTATTTATAAAGCACATTTACAACAATCTAAATTGACCAAAATGCTGTAGGCCTACAGGGTGAGACGAAAAAACATCCAACAGGAAAGTATGCAAGTGCAACAACAACAACATCAGTCACACATCACACACAACAAGCAGATCAAGACATGAACTTAAGTGTGATTAAAAGCTAAAGAATACAAGTGTGTTTACTCAAGTACCTGAGTTGCTACTTGTATTTTGGAATACTCTTGACTTTGGCTCCACTACTTGTCAATATTGTATAAGTTAGACTCCACTACATTTCTATAGGAAGGGAAAAACAAGACCAGGGGTCTATTCCACGAAACCTGGATTAGGGATAAACCGGGTTTAATCGACTATCCTGGCTTAAATTATCCAGGAATCGGTTTCACGAAAGCTGAGTTAGCTCGGCAGATTAACTTAGCCAGTAAACCTGGATATGTTTATCCATGATCCTGTTTCACAAAAGAAAATTGAAGCAATCCTGCCTTAGTTACCATGGCAATTTAGCTGTGAAGTTACAGCCAAGCTTTATTAATCCAGTGCCTTGTTCTTCAACTTTTGTGAAATAGCTGCTAGTCCAATGACTCCAATCGTAAACCAATGACTTTTTCCACACTTATTCAATTCTTATGCGAAAATCGAAGATCTACAAGCTGTAGATGTTTTTGTCTTATGGCAGCCGGGGGTCCCCGGACCCCCGCCCCCGTGGACCCCCGGACCCCCTGTGTACCTCCGGACCCCCGTGGACCCCCGCCCCCGTGGACCCCCAGACCCCCGTATACCCCGGACCTCTGTTGGGGGTCAACGGGGGTCCGGGAGTACTCGGGGGGCCGGGTACTCCCGGACCCCCGTTGACCCCCGGCCCCCCGTTGACCCCCGTGGACCGGGGACCCCTGGCCGCCAAAAGGCAAGCTTTTCACTTGTAGATCTTCGATTTTAGAAATTAGAAATTAGAAAATTATTGTGTTTATAATTATAATTCCAACATTCACTTAAACTCCTTATGTTTAAGCCTAACTGAATTATATATTTATGGATTTGTATATAAATTAATTGCATATTTTTGGACAACTTGTGCATTTAATTTGTCGGCAATACTTTGCCACTAGGGGTGGGACGATATGGGTACCTCACGATACGATATGTATCACGATATTAGGCCCACGATAACAATATATATCACGATATCTGAAAATGCCGATATATTGCGATATCACGATATATTGCATGAAATTTCACCAACGATATATCACGATATCTGAAAATATCGATATATTGCGATATCACGATATATTGCATGAAAATTCACCAACGATATATCACGGTAGTCCTTGTATTCATAAAGACATAAAATAGCACCAAACAGTTCAAAATCATCATTACACAAATACAGAGTAGGAAAAACAACGTATCACAAACTTTTTTTTTTTTTTTAATATCGATATTTTTCGGGAGGATATCGATTATTTATCGCGGGAGAAAGTATCGCGATATATCGATATATCGATATATCGTCCCACCCCTATTTGCCACGCTTTCTCCCTGGATCTATATTTATTGCGGCTGTGTTTCCTCTCTTGCTTATTATAAATTTTACTTCCTTGTATGATTCCATGAGCTGCTGCAGTGCTGCTGTTCAGCCACAGAGAAGAACGCCGCTCTGGTTTTGGGCTCCATGATTGGTCAATTTCAAGGATTCTGCTATCGACTTTCATGGTCTTTTATAGGAATATGTGAACTCAAATTCAGCCTGGTTTAACGATCCTGGCTCGACAAACCTCTCCTTCTCAGCCCGGCTTGGCGTTAGTGGAACTGAATAAACCAGGCTGAACAGCGCAGGCTTGTCAAACCTGGATTTGCCTTTCAAACCAGGATAATTTAATTCCGCTTTCGTGGAATAGACCCCTGGTTCTGCCAGAACAAATTCCTAGTAGACAACACACCTATACCACTTTATAAGTTAAAAGTATAAATCATTTTAGGCATTTTGTGTGTGTGTGTGTGTAGCATTTTGTGTATAAGGGTATTTGGTTGTAGATTTG
>NC_137605.1:4889094-4891594 GCF_963280865.1 Gymnoscopelus braueri
TCTATATACACAAGCGCCGTGAAATCAGTGTTGCCACAGGCCCTGAAATGTAGATATTTCTTTAGAAATCAAATAAGCTGGGCACCCATGGCCTAGTGGTTAAGGCCTTTAACCACTAAGGTTATGTGCCTTCACCACTTAACTAGTGATTAAGGCCTTTAACCACTAAGGTTATGTGCCTTAACCACTTAAGGTACTACTACCTACTTGGTATTACGGATGTTACATGTTTGTCTTTGTCATGTCTTTGTCATGTCTTTGTCATGTCTTGTTGTTACTGGCAGAGCTGTGTAACATTTATTTGCCTCTTCTCTTGGCCGGTGCACACTCATATAAGAGACCATGGTCTCAATGTGATTTTACTGGTTAAATAAAGGTTAAATAAAAATGTAATTTAAAATTAACTAGCTCTGGTTCGATTCCCGAGCCCAACGGGCCTGTGCTGTGTGTCACTCCCCGACTCTTTACCTGTTTCCTGTCATATCTCCAGCACTGTTTGTGTCTCTCACACAAACACGCTCTGGAACAGTGGGTCTCAATCGGCCCACTTTCTTAGAGGGGCCCCTTGGCCCCTGACCCTTGGGTCCTGAGCCCCTGGGCCCGAGGTGCCCGTTCAGTGATCCAGCCCTGTGATCGACAACGTACCTCCGCGTGTTATATGTGTACATAGATCGTTAGGAGGCAGAGCGGGATATGTTTTTGTTGTTTTTGGGGCTTTTTCAACAGAGTTTAAACATGTCTGTTTAGAAAGATATACATATACATGTAGTTAAGGCCTCATTCAGTCAACCACGTCTATTGGGCTGGTGCTTGCAGCAAGGGAAGTCAAATGTGTTATGAATGAAAAGAAAAAGGTCTCTAAATGTAACCTTTTTAAAAATTGAAATCACGGTTTGTTGGTCAATCAGTCACAAGTAATCTTGCATTCCAAGATGTTTTATTGTTTTGATTAAAAAGAAAACACAATGAATGATTAATTGGAGGTCAACATTTTAACATTATCAGTGATCCAGGAGAGATGGCAAAGCTGTAGTTGAACAAAAACAGCCCATGTGGTCTGAAGGGTATTATGCTGGATGCAAAATGTAAGGATTTGTCATTAGGAAATAATACAGTTCTGTCCTTTTTTGGACGCAAAAATATTATAAGAATTGAGTATATAGTCAGTTGGTTTTGAAGTAAATCCAATACAGAACCATGGTCAGATCTTCTCTCTTGTCTTCTCTCACCCAGCCTGTCAAATTAAATCTATTGTTTTACACAAAGCCAGACTTTAGATTAAAACTGTTTGTTGTTTGCAACAAATTACAACAATAAAAAAGAATACTATCTTAAAGGGATAGTTCACCCCCAGAATGTCATTTTTTTCTGTCGATTAGTCACCCCATGGAGACTTGAATTCATGGATATGTTTTTGTTTTTGTCGCATTCCTACGCCAATAATTTGCTGACCGGCAGCAGTTCCGGTAGGAGACACAAAGAGTCTCATCAAATTATTGGCTTAGGAATGCGACAAAAACCAAAAGAATATCCATGAATTCTCCATGGGGTGACTGTTCCATAGAAATACCATTTGGGTGAACTATCCCTTTGAGGATATTATGTAATTAATAGATGTCGAATCAATATAAAGGTTTAATTACATTCTGCCATCATGACAACACATACAATCACACCTTTGTGATACGGTTCAATCTTTAATGACTGGAATGATGATGAGAAAGAAAATAATAACATGTGACATCTGGCATTAACCTGAAAAATGTGTAGAATCACACCGGTGTACAGTTTGAGAATGTGTACGACAAATTATGACACAATTACATAACTTGCGCTGAAATAGATTTAGCATTGAAAGTGTATGTCTGAAAGTGAATGTCTGAAAGTGTATGAAAGTGTATATCTTACCCCAATTTTAACACAGAAATACCCTTTGCACCTACTGTACCTACTTATTACACTTGGTCAGTGTATGAAAGCATCAGAACTCCTCAGCTGTCTGAGGATGATTTTTCACTGCAAATGGCATCAGGGAAAATTACTAGGAGACAAAAGCAGAATAATTCTTGAGGAGGGACATCTTTCCTTCCTCTTTTCAAAGAATCTGTCATTTGCCTTCGTCTAATCTCTCAAGAACAGATTCTGCTCTGCGTTGGAATCTGTCGTGAAGGCTCGTCATAACGTGTACGCACTGGGCTACAAGTGGGCGTGCCTTCAGATCAGGAAGCAGGCCGCGCTTTACCCAATCAAATGTAGTGGGCGGGATTCACGTGTCCGTCGATCTTTCCCCCTCGAAACAAACCCAAACTAATTTAACAATAGCGTCCGCGGAGCAGACAAAACCACGGAAAGATATTCACATTTTAACTTACTCTTTCATCATAGAAACAAGTGGGCTTATAACCAAAACGATCCATGTTCTCTGGGAGAAGTGGTGTTAGTGTTCCGTGTAGAAATATTGTTAGTGGGAATGAAAACATAGTGGCACCACCGGAAGTGA
>NC_137605.1:4899094-4944094 GCF_963280865.1 Gymnoscopelus braueri
CCCATCCAAAGAAGTGAGCACTTTTAAAACGTGTGTGTATATATCTGTTTGCAGTGATGTATTTGAGCACTTTTAAAACAAAAACATGTGTATATATCTGTTTGCAGTGATGCATTTTGTACAAGTTTGATACTTTTGTGTGATTCTTGCACTAACTTAACTTGCGAAGAAATGCTGCTAATTGTCCCAAAAGTGACTGCAAAAGATTGCTGCTTGTTTGAAAATAAAGCACCTTTGGAATTGAAGCACAATGACAAATATTCTCTGCCTTTCTAATTAAATATCAACACTTTGCTATGTGGACCATCAACCCAAAATAGACCTTTGTTGACCCCCGGAGGAGAATTCACGTCATGGCATCAGGCCACAGGTTCACAAATTGGTGAGTTCAAGAAGCAGGTTTTGGGGATTATTTTTATTTTATATGAATTTCAATTGTAATAAAGGTGCTGTGCAAAAGTAGCTTTGTAGTGTTTTGAACTTGTAGATCAGCTGAAAATAGATAATCTTATCTCAGTTAATTTGTCCATTAACTTAGTTGGACCCCCAGTTGCAGTTTGTTCTGCTTATGAAAGTGCAGGAGTAATTCTAGGAGGAGCAATGTTCTCACTAAATAAGTGTAGAGGAATATCTTGTGGAGTTTCAATGTTACTATGCATCCCTGAAATGTATAGCTTTATAAAGATTTGTAAGGAAATGTAAATATGGCAACTCATTTAGATGTAGGTTTATGGTTTCCCATGGACTTGGCCGTTTCAATTTCTCTCCTTTCATAACAGATACATGTGCCAGATAATCCCCACACCAAGAGAGTAAAAAAAGGAAAAAACGTCAGTCAGACTTCCACTGTAGCCTTTTCATAAATGATATTTGAAAGTTTATAATATTTAGAGAAATACTATAATAATTGTGAATTAGCAAACTGCAAACTGGACATTTAGACTCAATGTTTTCTTTATTTAGAGAAATTAAAAATGTAAAATACAAAAGTACTCGTAGTAATAGTGAATTAGCAAACTGGACATTTAGACTCAATGTTTCCTTGATCCTCATCTTGCGCTAATGCACGCAACTGTTTCTCATAAGCGTGCATCTGTTGTCCGTCAACCACACAGCCATCTGTGCCGCGATGCGTCTGTGCCTGTCTGCCCCTCGCTTGGTGTGGGCGGGGCTATCCGTCCAGGATGTGACGCAGTAACTAGAGGCGTCACCAGCCCCGCCCCCCCCGGCCCCTTGCCTTCAACAACACGCAAAAGGCCCGTTCGCACCGGCCGGTACAGCGGCCGGATGGACACCGTGAGGTACCCCGTTCGGGGGGGGGGTTCACTGTTTCAGCAGCCCAGCCCTGCACATGAACTCTGCAGCCGCACTGAGGCCCCTGCTGGAAAGCATCAGCCCAAACATTAACGTAACTAATAATTTGGCCGCGCGACCCGGAAATGACCGTAATAATCCTAAAACGGGGCCCACCGGCTCAGTGGCCCACCGGGCATTTGCCCGGTACGCCAAATGGCCAGTCCGCCGCTGATATAGACCAGTAGTTCTCAATCCTTTTCATGTCATGGACCCCCATATTATTCAAATATTGTGTAAAGGGTTAAAGTGGTTAAAGTTAAAGTGATTGTGATGCTATGTTAACACATTTTGCTGGGGACCCCTGGGACCCCCTCAAGGACCCCGCTTTGAGAACCACTGCCATAGAGTCAATTCATAGACTTGAACAATGCTGTTGTCAAGTAAAGATTTATTAAATATTTCCACCGCCCAGTTTACAAGTTGATAATAAACCTGGTTACAATACAACACATTAATTAATTAATCACTATAACAGTAAAGGTTTGATATCACATGTACTTACAATACAGCAGTGACAACATCACAGGCAGTGAAATTATTCTACTTAAAACCTCAACACTGTGACAACAATAACAATATAATAAGATAAAAAATAAACAACAAACGCAGTACATAGCCTATAGCATTACGTAGCAAAATGATTTAGAATAAAGAAAGTAAAGGGTAGAATACTTAACCATGATGCCACTATTTTAAGCATGTCAAGATTTTTAAATGAGTAGAATTTGTAAAATTGTTTGTAGATCGGCTATTTTTGCTGTGGGACAGCACTGTACAGTGAAGTATAAAACCGGGCTTAAATAGTTAAATTGCATGCACACAGCAGTAGATTGTGATAGGGTTTGTCTGTCTGAATTATCATTATAATGTCACTCAATAGTAAGGAGTTGGGGCCAAAGCAGCGTTTTGACGCGATGGCACTCCCCAGCCGTGTGGTTTTTCAATGGCCCGGTAATCCTACCCACTGGAAGTGCCGTTCTCACTCCCAACTCCTAATAGGTTGGCACGCCTGCTGAAAACATTAAAACAAGGCAGGTGCCCTATGAGGCGTGCCAGCCGAGTGAATGCCCATGGCGAGCACTGCCAATCATAGCCAATCGGAATGGAATACAAAAAATAGGACTGATTCTGATCATCTTTAGTAGCAAAAAGTGTGTCTGAAGGAAACACTAAATGGTGGAAAATCTTGTCAGGCGCAAATGGGAAGTATATACATATATGGGAAGTTGCGTCATCATCCAACGTTTGTTTTTTATTATTGTACAACCTATGGTTTAAGCGTTATAGGCTGAAACTTGAGGTGACGTGTTATAGCGCCACCATGAGGCCGATTTGTAGACAAGAAAACAAGATCACTCCTGGGATTGGAGTTGCAAAGTTTCACGCTGATTGGTCCAATATTGCCTGAGATTAACTATTCACAGACAGACAAACAGACAGGGGCGAAAATATAATCTCTGCCTTCTGGACATTCTGTCTGATAAAGACCTAACTATTAGAAATAAACAATTATTAAACTTGCACTGTATCAATAAAAGAAAAGAAAAGGCAAAACAGGTCAAATATATATATAGTACATCATAAAATAAGTGAAATCACTCGACATGTCATCACTGTAAATGGAAATTAAAAATAAAATAAACCTGTGTTCTAATGGATCCAATGTAGTTATTGTCAATGGTTGACAGTACCAAGTTCATTTACTTGAGTACTGTACTTTGTTTTAGTATTTGTATTTCTGGATACTTTGGGTGACTTTAACTCCACTACAACTCAAATAAAAATATTGTACTTTTAACTCCACTACATTTCTAGGAACGTAAAATGTACATTATGCATTAACCACTTCATATTATCTCGTTCCCATCTCATGGGAAGGAGATAAACTTAAGATAAATCTAAATCAAAATGACCCCAAAAGAAGTATTGGTCCAAAAAGACACTGATCATTGGAACACAGGCTCTTTTTTTTACATTTCCTGAAAACTAGTGGTTTTGAACATACAAGGTTTCCACCCGACAGCCACGATATCCTAGTTTATCACAAAAGAAGTATGGTGTATTATTCTACATGAATCACAGCTGGCAACATGTTCATTTATCCTCCACACTTAGTCAATAGCAGTGGTGTAAAGTAACTAAGTACATTTACTCAACTACTGTACTTAAGTACAATTTTTACTGGAGTATGTCCAATTGTCAGTACTTTTACTTCTACTCCACTACATCTCAGAGGCAAATATTATACTTCTACTCCACTACAATTACTTGAAAACTTTAGTTACTAGTTACTTTGTAGATTTTGATTATTATTACAAAACATACATTAATCACTTCAGTATATATATGTATATATACAGTACATTTCGGCCATTTGAAAATAGCAGATCTACAAGTTCGAATGTATGAAAGATTTTTCATACATTTTATACATTTGAAAACTTGTGAAATGGGACCTTCTGCATAATGAGTACTTTTACTTTTGCACTTTAAGTACATTCTGATACCAATACTTTTGTACTTTTACTTAATTACATTTTGAATTCCAGACTTTTACTTGTAACAGAGTATTTCTACATTGCAGTATTGATACTTTTACTTAAGTAAAACATGTGAGTTATTTTTCCACCACTGGTCAATAGTCATAATAATGGTTTACATCTCACACATTAGCACAGAGAGAACAAGAACAACATTATGACAGTCAGTCATAATAGTTCTCCGGTAGGAGACTTGTAGAGACTCCGCCGCTCATCAAAATATTGTCTTAGGAATTAGACATGAATACAAGGCTTCGTGGGGTGTGTAATTGATTGAAAATAAGTACATTTTGGGGTGAACTACTCCTTTAATGTGATTACAAAAGTTTGTACTTTTGTAAAATAAAATGTTTTGAGGTGTTTTTTTTGGGTACTAATTACTACTGTTTAACTTGACAAAGCAGAACACTAAGCTGCAGTTTCATCAATTAAGTTAAGAGAAACATCACTTCTCATCACAGGAATACAACTATTGATTATTTTCTTATTGATTACCTTTTCAATTATTAGAATTATCAAGAAGAGCATTTAAAAAAACATTTTATTCATTTATTTTTCGCACACCAAACATTTTGAAAATAGCCGATCTATAAGCTCATTGAGCTCATAAATATGCTATTTTCACTATTTTCTAAAATGTTTGAATGTTTTTAAAACGTTTCATCTGTAATGACAAACCTAAAATAGAGATTGATTATTAATAGATTATTTTAAGACATTTTCAATCATCGACTACTTTTTTATAATTAATTAAATTGATTAGATTGATTAACTCTCTTGCTCCTACCTCTCACAGATCCAGTAGGTGAGTAATGGTACAACTGTTTGTACTTCTGTACAATAAAATGTTTGATTTGTTTTACTGTTTTACTGTTTAACTTGACAAAGCAGAACACTAAGCTGCAGTTTCATCAATGAAGTTAAGAGAAACATCACTTCTCACAGATACCGTAGTCGCCTCTACCTGGCACATTCACCCATCCTCCACGTTGGTTCGAGTATCCTGCACAGTTCCTGTCTTCATGGTTATCAGGCTCTCCACTGGCCCAGTACCTGCAGAGTAAACAACATGATGTGTAATCACATCCACTCAGTCTCTCACATACAGTGACTTTGATAGAACGACAATAGAACAAAATGTAAAATGTCTCACTGTGTTGTTGTCAGTGGAGTTCCGTCTACCCAGGTCCAATTTCCAGAAATCCTTTTCAGACCAATGTATGATCCATACACATCCCATTCCCCAGTGGTCAATCCTCTGATGAATTCCTGATCATTTGTACATGATTGAAACATAATTAATTTTCTCTGATACGTTCAGGTTTTCACTATAATCACAGAATGACATCACATGCATGTGATGTCATTCTGTGATTATAGTGAACACATAGTTATGTGTCATCTGGACACAGACACACACACACACACACACACACACACACACACACACACACACACACACACACACACACACACACACACACACACACACACACACACACACACACACACACACACGTTTGTATTACTATACCTGTGATGATATCAACATTTTACCATGCAGATTTTATGAATGCCTTTTTTACAATTTTTAAACCATTCTGAACCCTAATAACCTGAAAGCAGAGAAAAGCTGTCTTAAAGCTCACAACGTGGCCCGCTGTGACACGGTGTGAGCTTGTAGATCGGCTTTTCTCGGCGTGTGACAGAGACGTGCAACTACGTATAAATCAGGCATAACTCCAACCGTAACCCCTACATGTGTTAACCTGACTCCACCAGATGGGGGCGGTATTGAGTTCACAGCTTCACAAAACCCTAACCCTAACCCCAGCCTGAAGCTTGTCCTAGTTTTAAGCCTATAACTAAAAACTATATGTTTAAACCATAGAACAACCATTTCTCTTGTGAGGACCAGGACAATAGTCCCTATAATGTATATTTCTCCCATTTTACTATTTACTATACATGTGGGGACATTTGGCCCTCGAAGGCATAGTAATACAAGAACACACACTCTCTCTCTCACACACACTCACACACACACACACACACACACACACACACACACACACACACACACACACACACACACACACACACACACACACACACACACACACACACACACACACACACTAACTAACCTGTTCTTCTTCACTGTTAATGATCACCAGATCTGCTCCTGTCTTCAGACATAGTTCTCTATGTTCCTCCCAGGTTTTCTCTTCAGTAGATCTGTAATAACAGCTGCATCCAAACGTCTTCCATCCACTGGGACAGGACTTGACTAAACATCAAACAGGAGTTTTACCGATGGCTTTTCAATTCACTGATGATCAATTCTAACATGTTGATTAGTTATCACTTAACCCTATGTAATTCATTGACCGGGGTCCCCCAGGGCTCTATACTATACTAGGACCCCTCCTTTTTCCCTCTACACCACATCTCTTCACTGAAAATAGCTGACCTACAAGCTCACAACGCTTCACAACCAGGAGTCACCAACATGTCACAAGACTTGTCCATGTCTGTGGCAATTTGTAGATTTTGAGAAAGAAATTATGAAAAATATATCAATGTATTTCATTATAAATAATATTATGTCTTCTCTAAATATTCACAATCTAATATTTACTGAATGTGTATTAGGCCATTAAGACCGGGAATGCATCTGTGTCATTTTTAGATTGCTTATTCAAAAATAGCAGATATACAAGCTCATACCGCGCTATGAGCTTGTAAATCAGCTATTTTTGGAAAATCGTGAAAATGTGGGCAAATCTTATACATTTTGAAAGCTAACATTTGTAACTAAAATCTTTGCTTCTAGGGATTCTACAAATGTCTTTTTTGTAAACGTATGTTGTTATAATATCAGTGGTTCTCAAACTTTTTCAATGTCAAGGACCCCCAAAATTATATGTATTTGGCCGCGGACCCCCATCTCAAAATGTTTTGTTCAAGGGACCCCCCCAGAAGTAAAGATTTGAGGTACAAATGTTCGCTTGAAAAAATATGTATTCAAAGATTTTCAAAAATGTTCATGATTTTTCCAAAAATTTTGATCTACAAGCTCATAGCGCGGCATTGGTGCCGCGCTATGAGCTTGTATAGCTGCTATTTTTGAATAGCTAGAAATCTTAAAATGATTGCGTTTGGTAAAGTGTGGGGATGACATATTACATTCTAGTCATTAATTACCCCACACCCACATCAAAACACATTGGGGCCCGCCCCCCATACCATTATGTGCTCACTGGAGGAAGTCCGTCTTAATCTCGTGGGAAAGTGGAGATATTTTACTAAATGCACGTTTTCTGCCATTAAATGTCAAATGGATATGAAACTAGAGCAGTGGTGCTTAACCTTTTCAGGCCGTGACCCCCCAAAATAATCATATTTGAACAGGGGACCCCCCACCCTGACAAGCACTTGGATAGTAGTTGAGGCATTACATTTAGGTTGACTCGGTTTCACAGATAAAAATTGTGAAAATAGCCGATCTACAAGCTCTACAACACAAAACCTTTCCCCCTTTCTTATATTATTTGAGAATTTGGCCAATGTTTGACCAGTTTTAATAGTATAGTTTGTTGATTACTTTTGATGCAGCAAAGGGTCTTTTTCTTTTCTTTCTTTCTTTCTTTTTTAGGTATTAAAAAAGGACTTAACCCATTAAAACCGGGAACGTATCTGTGTAACCACTTTAACCATTATTTCATACTTTGGCTATTTAAAAAATCTGATCTACAAGCTCATAGCGCGGCACTCGGTGAGCTTGTAGATCTGCTATTTTTTGAAAAATCTTTGAATATACGTATATTATGTTTTAAAGTGATTTTTTTCTTCCCCCGATCTGTGCTTCTGGGGGGGTCCTTGACGTGGAAAAGTTGGAGCACCACTGATATAGCAACGTACTGTTAGGATTTAGACAACATTTTTAGATTCATATTTGGCCGCAGACCCCCATCTCAAAATATGTTGTTCCAGGGACCCCCCAGAAGCAAAGATTTGAGTTACAAATGTTCGCTTTAAAAAAACAGATATATTAAAAGATTCGCAAAAAAAGATAACGATTTTTCAAAAATAGCAGATCTACAAGCTCATAGCGCGGCACTCAGTGCAACTTGTAGATCTGCTATTTTTTTAATAACGAAAGAAATATTAAAATGACAGATAAAGTTCCCGGTCTTAATGGGTTACAGTTCCTTAAATTGTCACTTCACTGTCATCTGGGGACCATTAGCTAGAGGACAATTAGCTGCAATTCGAAAATGGCCCATGTCTAAGTTTTAACCCCCCCCTCTTTCATTTTCTTCTTTTGTATATATTTTTTTCCCTCTTCATACCAGTACCCTGAAAGCTGATTGTATGACATTCTGTATAGTAGTGTGTATATCTGTCTGTCTCTTATATGTCATCATGATTTGTGTGCATGGGGTTCTCATCTTAAACAAGCTCAGTGCTTAATGAGTCTTCCAGTTAGTTGTATTGTGAATTTGTACTTCCATGTACGGTGATTCTCATGTCTTACTAAATAAAAGTACATCAATCAATCAAGCTGACCCCAAGTTAATTATTGGGTGAGGTGAGAACAAGCAAGCGTTACAACTTTTAATGTGAGAGAGAGAGAGGGGGGGGGGGGGGGGGGGGTGTGTGGAGAGGTCAGGTAACTTTAGTATCCAGTGTGGTAACAGGATGGGTGGGCACCAAGGATGGGCACCTCTGTGTTAAATTGGCTATTTTGTCCAAATGTTAAAAAAAAATGTTTTTAAGTAAGGTATGCATGATTAGAACATGCTTAAACATTAAACAATTAAGGTCTAATATTCCTACAATTGCTACACATTGCTATGTATATCCATGTCATTTTGGGGCATAAACAAGAAGTTGAAGGATAAAGTCTGATAATGATGTACACATGTTCACATCATGTATACTTCACACATTACTTTAGAACATTTTTCAAATATTTTATTTTTTAACATTTTGGACAAAATGGAGGTGCCCAGATGTGCCTAGTGCCCACCTATGCTGTATCCATCAGTGTTTTACTGTGTTTGCAGCTGTGCACTATGTTTACCCCCATTCTGTGTCTATGGTTTCTGTAATATTATTCATCACTCTGTGGTGAACCCTGTTCACAACACAATATGTTGTGAGCTTGTAGATCTGCTATTTTCACTGTACTGTATGTACTGTACACCTAGCATGACTTCTCCAGTAAAGAGACGGTAGGGTTCAAGTGGTTAATAAAAGTATTCAGGAATAAAGGAGGGTAAACCTATTTATTCTGATTTTATTAGTATTAATAAAATATTTTTTATATAAATCTCTTTTAGTATTTCATAAACTTTAATGCTGCGTTCACACTGGTAGATACAAAGATAAGAGACAAAGCTACACAGCATATTTGTATCTTTGTCAAGTTGAAACCAGCTCAACTTGTTTGTATCTTTGTATCTGTTGTATCTTTGTAGCAGCTACAAACGTCAGATGTATCTTTGTATCTTCCATTGAAAATGAATGGTAGACTGTATCTTTGTAGCTGCCAGTGTGAACTCAGCATTAATGCCATTCACACTTCCCTGACAATAATTAAAATATCAATAATAATAGACTAATACATTTTCCTTCAGAAAGGTTTGTAATCTCTCTCACCTGCTGTCCCACACAGAGCCTTATATAGCTGGTCTCTCTGCAGGATCATGTTGTCAAAGCTGGTCTTACATTGGTCTCTGTCCAGGGTCATGTTGTCAAAGCTGGTCTTACATTGGTCTCTGTCCAGGGTCATGTTGTCAAAGCTGGTCTTACATTGGTCTCTGTCCAGGGTCATGTTGTCAAAGCTGGTCTTCCATTGGTCTCTGTCCAGGGTCAACTCCTTAATGGCTGAATTATCTGCAAAGGACCAAAATGTGACAATAGACAAAAACTCAGCTGTTGCTACAGTTAAGATGCAATCAACTCAAATATGCATTCAATACATATGTTTTACATTAATGGAGGAGTGTTCATGTAGGCCTATTGTAGACTACTAGCCTTTACTGCAGAGAGAGAGAGAGAGAGAGAGAGAGAGAGAGAGAGAGAGAGAGGGAGAGAGGGGGGGGGGAGTAGTTGAGTGTGCTAGAGCAACAGAGACTGCAGTTTCTTTTGGGGGGTAAAGCAAGCATGCTTTAATAGTGAGAGAGAGACCGTACCACCACACAGCTGATCTTAATATGCCTTTAATTAAGGGTCTGTTTAAAAAAAGAACAAGCGAGTGGACATGAGGAGATTTTAGGCTGCAGGAAAAGCAACACGTCCTCCTCTGTTAACCCCCGCATCCCTGTAATAATGAATGATGATCATATAACATTATTCATTCCCTTTTTTAATTTAAACAGATTAAGTTACAGCGTCTGCTAGCCTACACATGGATGGATACTTTGAGGTTTGTTTCAAGGTATTTTTTGAGGTATTTTTACTTTACTGGAGTATTTCCACTTTTCAGTACTTTGACTTCTACTCCACTACATCTCAGAGGCAAATATTGTACTTTTACTGCACTACAATTATTTGAAAACTTTAGTCACTAGTTACTTTGTAGATTTAGATTATTATTACAAAACATACATTAACCACTTCAGCCATATATACATTTCGGACATTTGAAAACAGCCGATCTACAAGCTCACAATGCGTCGCATCGCGAGCTTGTAGATCTGCTATTTTCAAGATTTTTATACATTTGAAAATGTGAAATGGGACATTCTGCATAATGAGTACTTTTACTTTTGGTACTTTAAGTACATTTTGATACCAATACTTTTGTACTTTTACTCAAATCAATTTTGAATTCCGGACTTTCACTTGTAGCAGAGTATTTCTACATTGCAGTATTGATACTTCCACTTAAGTAAAACATTTGAGTACTTTTTCCCACCACTGTAAGTGCATTAATTTGACCTTTGACCAGCGTATACTCACAGTCCATGACCCTGTCTGTGGTTCTCACCACTCCTAGAACACACAGCGCTGTAAGGCACACTGCAGCTGCTCTAAAGATGCTTCTCTCAATGATGATGGCTCTCTGGACACCTGGAGGATATTGGTACAATAGAGTTCAACTTTAATATGATCAGCTTCAATGTTTCATTTCAAAGAACTCAGAGTGAATATAAATATAATGCAGGGGCGGACTGGCCATTTGGCATACCGTGCATATGCCCGGTGGGCCGCTGGGCCAGTGCTCCCGTTATAGGATTATTCCGGTCATTTCCGGGCCGCGCGGCCCAATTATTAGTTACGTTAATGTTTGGGCTGCCCCCCCCCCCCGTTGACAACCCCCCCAACAGACAAAACGGCCCAGGGGGTGGTGGGCTGGTTCGGACGCTACATTGGCGGACGCTACATTGGCGCTACAACAGGCCAATGTGAAAAGGGGGGCATTTCTTCCTCGGCCTAGTGGGAATGTGCGTACAAAACTTCACAGGAATCGCACACTGCGTTCATGATTTGAGGAATTTTGTTCAAAACGGACCTATCCTGCAAAATTTGTAAGGCAATGTTAGGCAAGTAGGATGGAATATGAAATATCGGACACATCCATCTTGATCACATGACTATATATATTTAAAATAAAAGAAAAAAGTAATTGAAAAAACACGGCCCCCTCACACATTAGGTGGCAGGATGAGTCACCAGACCCAAGGACGGGTGTTTTTGATGAATCTAACATGGTTAAAATGAAGTTTGAAGTTACAATAGGTTTATATAGGAAGGGGGCGTGTCTGATAAAAATTAATATCAAATATCTAAATAATGAATCAAGCAACTTAACTGGGGGTTCACAAAGGCCTGAGTAGATGATAAAATGATAAAATTGGCTCTAGTGAGGGCGCGCTTATTTTGGGGTACCAAAATCGTGGGATAAAAATTTCCCCCCCAAAAAAAAAAAAAAAAAAAAAAATATATATATATATATATATATATATATATATATATACATGGGGGACCCCCTGGGGGTCAGTGGACCTCCTGGGAGTGTTGGGACCCCCGCGGACCCCCGTCGGCTGGGTTCTTTTTTTTCATGAAGGTGGTTGCTTGTTTCTGGCGCACATCTGGCAACACTGACCTGCTGCTTGTCTTTTGCCAACTTGGCAACCCATACTGCCGGTCGGTGGCGGTGCTCACGCTAAAGGGAACAAAATGGTGTACCCGTGATGTTGTCCGGCTCGCGGTGTTTCGGTGTCGCTCGGTGGTGGTCGGCGGTGACGCTAGGGAACAACATGGTTGACCGTAATGTTGTGAGTTTGTGCTGGCCGCAATTAATTATGCTCGGAGGGGGCAGATGTGCGGTAAGCAATGAAAAGTAGTCTACGCCACCCGTAAATTAATTCCGCACGTTGTGGCTTGTGTTGTTAGTGACATGTGATATGTTGTTGTTGTGTTTAGTGCGAAACAATGACACGGGGAAATTATGTCCTTTCATCTTTCCAGTGTATTATAGGATACATGATGTGAACATGCACGGTACATCATTATTAGACTTAAAGGGATATTTCACTTTAAAAAAAACTTTGGGTAATTTTATTGTCTACTCAGGCTTTTGAGAGCCCCCCAGACCGTTTTTAAGTTGCTTGATTCAGTATTTAGATATTTGATATTCATTTTATCAGACCTTCCTATACAAACCCATTATAACTTCAAACTAAATTTTTAAACATGTTAAATTCATCAAAAACACCCGTCCTTGGTTCTGGTGACAAAATTAATATCAAATATCTAAATACTGAATCAAGCAACTTAAAAACGGTCTGGGGGCTTTCAAAAGCCTGAGTAGACAATAAAATGACCCAAAGTTTTTTTTAAAGTGAAATATCCCTTTAATGTTATCCTTCAACCAACCATTTTCCCAGCGTTATTTTCCCATCAATCAGCTGACACACACACACACACACACACACACACACACACACACACACACACACACACACACACACACACACACACATGGGGGGGGGGTGCATTTACTTGCTCACCTTTCAGAATATCCAGCACAGTGTTGGGACTGCCTATTATTATCATCTCAGCCTTGGATTTTCTTTGCAGTATTTGGATCATTAAACATTGCACTGTTGAGCTGACAGCCCATGCTGTTGCAGCTCAGTCTGTGCCTAACTATAAGCTATACACTAACGTAACCTCACATGCAGCAACTTATTTTCGGTAGAGCAATGTTAGATGCACCTTTATTTTGTGTCGCCAGCACATTATGAAACCTCCCTCTGACATACATAGCTCTGGTCCAGAGCGTTGCAGGGAGTTCTAACATGTTATGAAACCTCTCTCTGACATACATAGCTCTGGTCCAGAGCGTTGCAGGGAGTTCTAACGTGTTTGCGAACGCAGCGGAAGGAGGCCGCGCAAGTGCAGAGCTTACTATGAAACCGTGCTCGGCTTGTGTGTGTGCGTCTCCGTGTGTGTCTCTGTGTGCGTGCACTGCCTCAGCCCTGTGTGCAGCCAAGTAAATGTCCAATATAGACGTACCATACATCAAATGAAAGGCCTTTGAAAACTGAACACACCTGTCAAGGTTGCGTTTAAGCCCGCCCCTTCCCCCGGAAGCCACGCCCCGGAGAAGGTTCCTAAAAACTCCCCATTGAAACCCCATGTTAAATGAAAAGTGCCCGAATCGCTCCGCAACTTTTTCTACCCCCCCTAAGTGGGGGTCTACGAACAAATACTTCGGGCTCGGATTTTGGCTCCGCCCCCCGGAAGTGGGTGAAACAGCCACTTCAAACACTTTGTTGAATTGTTCAAAAACATTCAAAGTTTTTTTTTTGTGAATTTGTATTTTTCTAAGATGCTCCTTTTAACGCAGATTTTTTTTGTATTTTTTATATATTTTTTTATTGGTTACTTTTTTTTAGATGATTTCTTTTCATTATCATTTAATTTTGTTGGCGTTCGCTTCCCGCGTTCGCGCGTCTTACTTGTATAAACCTCTCTCTGACATACATAGCTCTGGTCCAGAGCGTTGCAGGGAGTTCTAACATGTTATAAACCTCTCTCTGACATACATAGCTCTGGTCCAGAGCGTTGCAGGGAGTTCTAACATGTTATAAACCTCTCTCTGACATACATAGCTCTGGTCCAGAGCGTTGCAGGGAGTTCTAACGTGTTATAAACCTCTCTCTGACATACATAGCTCTGGTCCAGAGCGTTGCAGGGAGTTCTAACGTGTTATAAACCTCTCTCTGACATACATAGCTCTGGTCCAGAGCGTTGCAGGGAGTTCTAACATGTTATAAACCTCCCTCTGACATACATAGCTCTGGTCCAGAGCGTTGCAGGGAGTTCTAACATGTTATAAACCTCCCTCTGACATACATAGCTCTGGTCCAGAGCGTTGCAGGGAGTTCTAACATGTTATAAACCTCTCTCTGACATACATAGCTCTGGTCCAGAGCGTTGCAGGGAGTTCTAACGTGTTACAGACCGTCTGACACAAGGTGCAGATTCAGAAAGCTCTGACACATCTCCACTCATGGACTTAAACACAGTTTATCTTCCCACTGTTTGTTTTAAGAACAAAGTATTTTCTTTTTAGGGCCGGGGCATATCTCTCTCTCTTCCACCGCACCGCCACAGACAGCGCACATTTCTCCTCACACGTCAATGAGGAAACCTCACACAACCATGCACACAAACATACACACACAAACACATGCGAGCGGCACCCCCAGGGTCCTAGCGCCCTTCGTATACAGCACACAAACACATAGGCAGGCAGACAGATGCACTGCCTGGCACACGCACAGAAAACCGTTTTTTTTTTCATCGTTTGGCCGTGTGCGCCCATTACCTAAAAGTAACGAGTACTTTTCAGCCTTTTTAGAAATTTACTCGGGTAAAAGTAAAATATTTGTCTTGGAAATGTACTCAAGTAAGAGTAATAAATATCAAAGAAATCTAATACTCAAGTAAAGAACAGATTCTCAGAATATGTACTTAAGTACAGTACTCAAGTAAATGTACTCCGTTACTGTCCACCTCTGCAAATCGGTACACAGTATCTCTATAGTCAGGTGATAAAGTATATAAGAATTTTTCATATTCCATCCTGATTGGCTAGGGTCTGCTTCCAAAGTTTGCAGGATTGTTCCGTTTTGAACAATGTTTCAAATCATGAACGCAGCGTGTGATTTCTGTGAAAATGTGCACGCACATTCCCACTAGGCCGAGGAAGAAATGCCACCCTTTTCACATTGGCCTATTATAGCGCCACCAGGAGGCCACAATAACCTACCTGACCTGGCAGAGACCTGTGCTCCGAGGAGCACTTTTTCTAGTTATCTATGCTACTGCATTGTCTGAAGGAAGCCAAACTAAAATAAGTTTTACTCTCGTTTCTTTTGATTGTCAACATGGTGGTGTGTCCCTTGTAACCAAATTACTACTTTCAATATTGGGTGACAAGCTGCTGTAATAACGATGTGAGAGAAGAGAGAAACAGTGTGAGTGTGTTACTGTGTACCTTGATCTCCTGTAGTCTCCTGTGATCCGGAGCCTTGGTCTCTGGGATAGTCTATATCGTCGTAGTCTTCGCTCTCCTCTTCTTCTACCCTGTCTCCTGCAACGGACCTCACCCTCCTTGATCTGCCTGGCCTGCCAGACATCTTATTGAACACAAAAAACTCAAGTTAATTAGTACAAGTTTACACACACATCATTTATTATGAATTAAGTGATTACAATATGATGTGCTATAATCATTTGTTATGTTTAAATATCATGTTACTCACTTTGTCCAATATCTGTGTTGTCCTACATTGGTCTTCACTGTTGATCTACAGACTGTGAGCTGCTGTCTGTTCCCGTCTGTCTTTAACACTGTTTCAGCCAATCAAATGGGTTTGCAGTACACACACACACACACACACACACACACACACACACACACACACACACACACACACACACACACACACACACACACACACACACACACACACACACACACACACACACACACACACACACACACACACACACACACACACACCAGAAAACTAAAAGCCAACAGACTCTTTACCGCAGACAGTAACGTGTGAAGATGAGTCTGCTAATTCTGGGCAAAGAATGGGGAAGCACTAAAAGTTCTCTCCTCCTTCCTGAACAACTGCTGTAGATGTACCCTTTATCATGAATTGCTTAAAACTGTATAGTGTATAGTTTGACATTTGTATTGCACTGTTGTTTTGTCCAGTTGTTTGTGTGTTGAATGTTTAGTGGAACACTCTGGCTTTTTGTGTATCATCCATTTGACATATTTTTTTTCCCCATATTTTGGACACTTGGAAAGACAAACCACAAACCACTGGCTAGACCTTTCCAGCAGACAGAGAACTGAGAAAAATAAATAAGGAACTGAAATCTCTGTGTGTACCATACTGTACATGGAACTGCAGAAACGTCATCAGTATTCTAAGTATTTTGTCTCATCAGCCAGATTTGCACAGTGATGATGAAGAAAGATAACTTGGAAAGACAGTTTGCGGACAAACCACAAATCATTTGACTAGACATTTCCAGCAGACAGAGAACTGAGAAAAATAAATAAAGTAAGGAACAGAAATTTCAACCATTAAATATCCAGTCAAGTGCGATCATCAGTATTTTAAGTCCCATACATCATGTTTTTATTATTGTTTGATGTGCATAACACGTTTTTTCATAATTCTACATATTAAACTATTGACTCATTCTCTTCGCATTATTTGAATTAGCAGTCTATAATAAGGTGAAAAGGTGGTTAAATAGATCACATGCCCACAATGAGACTGTTGGGGCCCTTCTGTTCTAACCTTATTGAATTAGTCCTCACCTCACAAATGTGTTTCGTTGTGAGCTTTTTATATATATATATATATATATATATATATATATATATATATATACACACACACACACACACACACAAATTATGGGTCTTTTGACAGGTTTTATCAGACCCGCCCCCTTCCTATACAAACCCATTGTAACTTAAAACCCCATTTTAACCATGATAGATTCATCAAGAACACCCGTCTTTGGTTCTGATGACTCATATTGCCCTCCTAATACGTGAGGGGCCATGTTTTTTCGATTACTTATTTCAATTATAAAAAATATATTTTTAAAAAAAAGAATCATTTACCAAATCTTTTTTTTTTTTAATAAATGAAAAAAGTAATTGAAAAGGCACGGCCCCCTCACGTATTAGGAGAGCAGTCACCAGAATTATTGTTTTCACAGAATCAAACATGGTCATGAATCACCAGGATCCTGGATGGCTTGATTCTAGCCTTAAAATAATTGATATAAATATTTTTGGAATTCTACGGGAAAAATGAATGGGGTCTGGAACGATGGAACCAGAAAATGGCCACCACTGCTATCAGGGCCGGCGCGTCCATACAGGCGACCCAGGAGACTGCCTGGAGCGGCAGTTTGGAGAGCCGGCAAAAAGTGCAGGCCATAAAAAAAGAAGAAAAACATGAAACTTTTCTTTTTTTTGGTGGTGTAGTATTCTGAAATGAATGATGACACCTGTGCGATCGGTATTCTATAACTTTTTTGTCGTTTGCAAGTCACATCACTGTTTGTTTGCATGAGTGAATTAACCTTGTGATACTGACTGTCTGTCTGTCTGCTGCTTGGAACTGGTAGCGCTGCGGAGGGGGGAGGGGGAGGGGCGGCTGTTAAACTGACGACACTGGCAGCTCACCTCTGCTCTCCCTTATTGCCATGATGTGCTTTAGCCTGCATCCTCCTTATAAGAGCAACACACTCTCATTGTTTGTGAGTACTGTAGGCTAACTAACTATCATATTTATGGGTTGTGTAGTTGTGTATGGGTCATGTAGTTATCGTTTATTTTACTCAAGGCTCCAGAACATGGAGGGATGTTTTTCAGTAAAAGTGGTGGTATTAAGGGCATGTGTGTTTGTATGTGCCTCGACGGAGTGGGGCGGTAGAGTATCTGCAGGCCAGTTGTGGTGGGCCGGTCTGGGTCAAAATGCCAGTCCAGCCCTGCTTGCTGTATATTATTAATAGTATTACTATTGCTGCTACAATGTCTGAGACTCAACATGCACAGTGCAGAAGGAAAGCAGTCTGGTACTTGCATGAAACCCCCACGCATAGGCTACCCACATTTTAACACACATACACACAACGCACCGAGGAAGTGATCTGTGAGTTTCTAAAACACAAGGGCACAGAAATTCATGTGAACTAAAGCATCAAAACCACAGGCACCAAAACATCACTCACACACGCACACGCACACGCACACACACACACACACACACACACACACACACACACACACACACACACACACACACACACACACAGTACATTCTCTCAGACTTCTCTTTTCTTTTTTTTCTTTTTGTCATCAGTTTCATCCTATAGAGTAGGTAGTGCTTATATGAGATAGTTTCATAAGACTTCACTCACTGTACAATACGGTTGTTTGTAAAACAGACCATCAAGTCGGGCCCTTCAGTTTGTATTTATTACAGTAAGTCATTTAAACTCACAGGCTGATGTTTCCAGTCTGCCTCTGAGTGGGTCTCAATTCTGTCCAGTTTAAGAGGCTTTTTACAACACAGCCTGATCAAAGGCCTTCCAGCTGATTACAGTTGGCTGTACTGTGGGTAAAACTGAGATAGACAGATAACATTATGCAGGAATGAAAAGGTGAAAGAAAGGAATAGCAATCATATCTCACATTTGTAAAGCGCTTTTCTAAGTACCCAGTATCCAGATGTGTCGTACTGGGTGTCAAACTGCAGCTGGGAGTTGGATGGAATACACTGCAGTCAATGAGGACCAGGTGGAACAGCTTATGAATAATCACTATTTCTGAACGGCTGTGA
Organism: Gymnoscopelus braueri; assembly: GCF_963280865.1. NCBI lineage: Eukaryota > Metazoa > Chordata > Actinopteri > Myctophiformes > Myctophidae > Gymnoscopelus > Gymnoscopelus braueri. The sequence continues at coordinate 4,917,906 of NC_137605.1, forward strand.
CCTTTGTAAAACACTCAGAAGATGACATTATGACAAGTTGTTTTCTGCTGTGTTGCTTTTTCTTTTTTCTTTAAATATTATTTGGGCCCTTAATGATAGTTCAGGAGGTAGACAGGAAACAGGGAGAGAGATGGGGAGTGGGATTCGAGCCCACAACGCTTTGTCAGGCTGGCTGCATTAGAGCCTATAGTGGTATGTGCCTGGACCGCTAGGCCAGCGGGCGCCCGCTGTGTTTCTTTTTGATGTTTACACTGTATAATTGTATTGAGGTGTCCAAAGAGCATAAAGTACGTTTATGAACATGCCAAAGCATACTACCGAGCCAGAGACGATACCTGGTGCTGTTTAGATGCCTCAATACAATGACGTACTGTGCACTTAAAAAAAAACAGTCATCACTAAACAACCTATTTGTCTTCTTTTATATTCCTAAACCTATTAAATGACAAAGGTCTGAGTAGTGTTTGTTCACAAGCTGGTCCAGCCCGCCCTCATTTGCGGCAATATATTTCATTGAACTTTCGGTTGGAGTTTGCCACCCATGGGTGTCATGGAGCATGTCTGGTGTCCAGATATTCCCTTCCTTTTTATTTAAGTTCCTTGACTTCCTTCACAGGTCTTACCAATTATGCTAATTAAGGCTCTGTTCCATTTAGTTCAGCACATCATTGGTAAGACCTGTGAAGGAAGTAAGAAAGAGGCCCAATTTCTTTCCAATATGGCTGCTGTGCATAGAGCCTATTGTCACCCTCTAGCTTCCGCATTTAACCTACAAAATGAATACTAGATTATCAGTGCCACATGAAGGCCCTGGTCATTTTTCAGCCTTTAACACAATTGAGAGAACACAATGTAAGATTTCAAAATGCTGTGTCTACATTGAAATCAGAAAATATGCTTATTGAGAGAGTATGTTTTACCCCCCGTCCGTCCGTGTGTGTGTGTGTGTGTGTGTGTGTCCGTGTGTGTGTGTCCGTCCGTGTGTCCGTCTGTGAACAGCTAATCTCCGACACCGTTGGCCCGCTCGCTCCGAAACTGTGCAAACACACTCCCTGGATACCAATTCAGAACCTCTGCCCCAAATTTTTCACATAGCCCTGTTATAGCGCCACCAGGAGGCCGATTTGTGCAAAACCCATTTACTCCTACAGATTTTATCCAAACGTCATGCAAATCGGTACATTATCTCTATAGTCATGTGATCAACACGGATCTGTCCGATTTTCCATATTCCATCCTCATTGGCTAAGGTTGGCTTCCAAAGTTTGCAGGATTGGTCCGTTTTGAACAAAATGCCTCAAATCATGAACGCAGCTTGCGATTTCCGTGAAATTTCACACGCACATTCCCACTAGGCCGAGGAAGAAATGGCACCCTTTTCACATTGGCCTGTTATAGCGGCACCAGCAGGTCTAATCTTAGCAAAACACATTTTTGGAACAAAAGCCTCAAATCATGAATGCAGCTGGCACCCTTTTCACATTGGCCTGTTATAGCGCCACCAGCAGGTCTAATCTTAGCAAAACAATTTTTTGGAACAAAAGCCTCAAATCATGAATGCAGTATCTGATTGCCGTGAAAAGCCTAAGAAGAAATGACACCCCTTTCACATTGGCCTATTATAGCGCCACCAGGAGGCCACAATAACGTACCTGACCTGGCGGAGACCTGTGCTCCGAGGAGCACTTTTTCTAGTTTGAATGTTGTTAAACCTGTATTCACAAAGCTGAGTAAAAGGCTCTCAAAGTTTGTGAATGTTTTAATTTTCAGTCAGGTAATGGTGTGTGTGAACAATAGACCCAATCATCATGACATCACCACAACCACAACATGTATGTGTGTTTGTCCAGCGCTGTGTGTCTCTGTGCTCAACAGACGGGTTGCACTGGGACCATGGAGATCACTCACAGAGGAACCTCTTCATCTGAACCCGGAGGGTTAGTTTATTTTTTGGAAAAAAAATGTATGTTGCTATAATATCAGTGGTTCTCAAACCTTTTCATGTCAAGGACCACCCGAAATGATTTGTAGTTGGCCGCGGACCCCCATCTCAAAATATTTTGTCCCAGGGACCCCCATGCAGAAGCAAAGATTTTGAGTTAAAAATGTATATATATGAGCGCTCGGGTGGTGCAGTGGTAAAGTCCCTGCCCACCACCACGTAGGTTGTGGGTTCAAATCCACCGTGGTGCATCCGGCTTTGTCCAGCGTCTACATGAACACAATTGGCCCGTGTTCGGGGGAGGGAAGCCGGGCGGGGAGGAGGGTGATACTGGTCATTGCACGTACTCCTACAGGCTGGGGGCGGAGCCTGTCAGCAGGGAGTGTTGGGCGGGAGGAGTAGGACGAAGGCTCTACGTCCTCCTGGTGGGGGCTCCTCACTGGCAGGTGAGTCAGTAGGATACGACAGCAGTGACAACACAGACATGTGTGTGGAGAGGAATTAATTGGCACAACGACTACATTGGGGAGAAAAAGGGGTAAAAAATAATTGGATACTGTAAATTAAAAAATAATACATATGTATATTCAAAGATTGGCACAAATGTTCCACGATTTAAAAAACAAATAGCAGATCTATAAGCTCAAAACGCTATGAGCTTGTAGATCTCGTAGATATTTCTGAAAATGTGTTAAGTGGTCAGATGGGTGGGCCGTGTGCATTTTCAGAGCATGTAAGAACCAATCAATGGATTGTGTTGTGGGGTCATAAGGTCATACGGACACACGGACACACGGACGGACAGGGTGCAAAGTCTCTGCCACGCCTTCGGCCTGGTGGAGACAATGGCCCTCATTTATCAACGCAGCGTATAAACCGGCGTATATTTTTCCATATATTCGGCCGTACACCAACGTCAAAGTCACATTTATCAACGCATCCTACACAGCTGATCTGAACGTACATTTGGTCCTAGCCTTGATAAATGTCACGGCTGAAACCGAGCGTCATTTAAATAACACGCCCTTAAATATTCTCAAAACGCCCCGATTTTACGACATGAAGATTGAAGAACCAGAATACGACCAAAGAAGACATCATGAAAAGCCAATAAGAAAGAGTTTCCCTCGCTCGCCACACATGCACACGCCCCTCTCTCTCTCTCACACACACACACACACACACACTCTCTCTCTCTCTCTCTCTCTCTCACACACACACACACACACACACACACACACACACACACACACACACACACACACACACACACACACACACACACACACACACACACACACACACACACACGCCCGCCCAGCTGTGTTTTCATGTAATCCGTACCGTAGCGGTACAATCTGACAAAATGACATATTATGATACCAATCACATCGCCATGAATGGAATACGTTTGTATATTAATTTATTTAACCCATACAGAGCAGTGCGCGTTCGAGTTACACTAAAATAAAGCCGTCATGTAGGCTATTCCCATTTCCCAGTGAGACTCGGACCGTCGGACGGGCGAGTCCCGTCCCGCTCCGCATTAATGAGAAATAGCCTGGAGAGAACATTAATGGATGAAGGCTGGTGTGTGTTGGACCATGGGTTAAATGTCTGATCTCCCGGTGGCCATGAAAATATAACAGCAGCGCCGCTGCACCGGTCTAAACTGTTAGACCGGTGCTCTCGCAGAAGAGTGCTCTCGCAGAAGCGCTCGTATATTTTGAAAATAGCAGATCTACAAGCTCACAACGTGTTGCTGGCTTGTGAGCTTGTATATCTGCTATTTGCAATGCAGCCAGATCTACAATCTTATCTTAATGACTGTTAAAGCAGTTTGTTTAAATTACTTTATAAAATGTTATATTTTCACAGGCATTATTTATTAGTGTAGATATACATTTATGAGTGGATTATGTGTCCAGATGCCTCTCAGACAGTCAAACAATGATGCTCCGCAGGTCTAGGATGGAATAAACGGGTGCAGCCAACGTCAACAACTGGTCCCGACCAGATGTGAGATTTCAGCGTACCGTAGGATGAAGCCCACGTCAGGATATATTGATAAATGCCGAAAGGTGCGGTGATCTCGCCGTACGCCCATTATTTGGGCTGCACCGCGTTGATAAATGAGGGCCACTAAACCCATGTGTTCATTCCATACCCGCCCGCACCACTAACCACCAGAGAGGCTCTATTGGATCCACTAGGTTGAAATGAGGAACTGCAAGCACACACTAGGCCACCCCCCCTGCAAGAACGCACTATGCCACCCCCCCTGCAAGAACACACTATGCCACCCCCCCTGCAAGAACACACTATGCCACCCCCCCTGCAAGAACACACTATCTCACCCCCCCTGCAAGAACACACTATGCCACCCCCCCCTGCAAGAACACACTATGCCACCCCCCTGCAAGGACACACTATGCCGCCCGCCCCTGCAAGAACAAACTATGCCACCCCCCCCTGCAAGAACACACTATGCCACCCCCCCTGCAAGCACACACTATGCCACCCCCCCTGCAAGAACACACTATGCCACCCCCCCTGCAAGCACACACTATGCCACCCCCCCTGCAAGAACACACTATGCCACCCGCCCTGCAAGAACACACTATGCCACCCCCCCTAAAAGAACAAACTATGCCACCCCCCCCTGCAAGAACAAACTATGCCACCCCCCCCTGCAAGAACACACTATGCAACCCCCCCTGCAAGAACACACTATGCCACCCCCCTGCAAGAACACACTATGCCACCCCCCTGCAAGAACACACTATGCCATGCCCCCCCTGCAAGAACACACTATGCAACCCCCCTGCAAGCACACACTATGCCACCCCCGCCCTGCAAGAACACACTATGCCACCCCCCTGCAAGAACACACTATGCCACGCCCCCCCTGCAAGAACACACTATGCAACCCCCCCCTGCAAGAACACACTATGCAACCCCCCCCTGCAAGAACACACTATGCCACGCCCCCCCTGCAAGAACACACTATGCAACCCCCCCCTGCAAGAACACACTATGCAACCCCCCCCTGCAAGAACACACTATGCAACCCCCGCCCTGCAAGGACACACTATGCCCCCCCCCTGCAAGCACACACGCTGACGCCACCCCCCCCCCCTGCATGCACACACTCACTCTATGCTGTTTCCTTTGAGCTGTATTGGTTGATGCAGCTCACCCACAGTCAGTCAGTCAGAAGTGTGATATTGAAACATCCACCCATCCTGTTGAGTAAAACCACTAAACTCTGTTAAGCTGCATGAGATGACCACGGTCACGTGATCCATGAAGCACAAATACACAGAAAAACCACTAACACACACCACCTCTACACTTAAGTGAACACACAACCATCAAACATGTACACACATATACACAATTCCAAGAAGTCAAAGATATGAGGGGGTGCATTGCAACATACGTTGTTTTCACTGAACTGAAAAGAAAAAAAAAGGTGTGAAAATCCACCCTGGTCCCTGAGTGAAGTAGAACACAAACTGCTTTACAAAGCCTCCACTTTGTTGATTTAAAAAAAGACTTCATTGCACGATGTCAGTCTACTTGTTTTTATAAATGTCCATATTTTACAGACATTTACTGACATATCCGTAGTACATGCACAAAACTAGCTATTTAAATCAGGACGTCACTTAGGCCCAAAATATTTTGTGGTCCCTTTAATGATATAATGTCAATTTGATCCATTTATCCATCTGGAGAATAGATCCAATATGTCTTTTCTGAGGGAGGCCTGGTGAGTTATAATGAAAAAGTGCTCCTCGGAGCACAGGTCTCCGCCAGGTCAGGTAGGTTATTGTGGCCTCCTGGTGGCGCTATAATAGGCCAATGTGAAAAGGGTGCCATTTCTTCTTAGGCCTTTCACGGCAATGGGACGCTGCATTCATGATTTGAGGCATTTTGCTCCAAAAATGTGTTTTAATAAATTAGACCTGCTGGTGGCGCTATAACAGGCCAATGTGAAAAAAGGTGGCATTTCTTCCTCAGTTTTTAAGTTGCTTGATTCAGTATTTAGTTATTTGATATTAATTTAAAAATTATAAAGTGTGCTAAAAAAAATCCAATCTTAAAAAAATGGATTGAAAAACAATCTGTGATATGTCTTCTTTTATATTCCTGAACCGATTAACTGACAAAGGACACAATAGTTCAGAAATAGTGTTTGTTCACAAGCTGGTCCAGCCGGCTGCCATAGACTTCAATGTATTTCACCAAACCTCCAGTTCCAGTTTTAGCTCCCATGCGCGTCAATGGCGTCTGCCCGGCCCATAGGCTGACTGTACCTTCTTCCATCATAGCCTTGCTATGCCCTATAGGGAGAATGGGAGAATGGGAGACGCACACCACACACGTGAGGAAAAAGGCTCAGCAGCGACTGTACTGGCTCCGCCGCCTGAAGAAGCTCGGAGTAGGACATCGCATCCTCAGGCTGTATTACAACAGTTCTGTTGAAGGCATCCTAACAGGCTGTGTCACGGCCTGGTACGGGAACTGCACTGCCCGAGAAAAGATCAGCCTACAGCGACTAGTGCGATCGGCAGAGCGGATAATGGGAAGCGAGCTCCCAGCGCTCCAGGAACTGTACAAAAAGCGGTGCGTGGTCAAAGCCAAGCGCATCATCAAGGACAAGCACCACCCAAGTCACAGACTGTTCAAACCCCTACAACGACCGCGACCGGGCAAGGGGCTCTACCGCAGTATCAAGAGTTCCACCACCAGGTTCTGGTGCAGTTTTAATCCGGCTGCTGTAAGAATGCTGAATGAGGCATAAGCCTTGTTCAGCAGCCTGACAACAGGCGGTGCAGACTTTTCTGGCTCTACCTGAACACACCTGTGGATTATACCAGGGACAATGACTTGGACTTAGCTCCCCCTCGGACACACCTGTGGACTACACCAGGTACAAATGACTTTTTGTTGCACTCCCTCATGGAGCTACTTGCGGATTATACTAGGGTCAGTCCACCCTAGGTGGACACGCACTGACCTTTTGCACCTTAATCCCATGTATAACGCACTGACTTTTGTCTTTTTTATTGTGCTCTTTTTCTCTAAGCACCTTAACGTCCATATGTATATCATGCACAGTATAAGTATAACATGCACAGTATACATACATTGCTGCTATGCTCAGGCACCTTAGTTTTCTTATTATCTCTAGTTTTTTTATTATCTCAGGTACTTTGTAAATATGTAGATAACTTGTCTGGCCTTCTGTTGCTCTCTTGTTTTGATTTCCTTCCCACTTGCCCCCCACCCCTCTTCTTCTCCCCCCCCCCCTCTTCTTTCTATGGAAATTAACGTTGCGATGGGAACGATGTACAAAAACGAATTTCACCCACTTTTCTACCTTGTAAACCTGTGATGTGACAATAAAACTGATTCTGATTCTGATTCTGATTCTGAATGTCCTGATGTGAAAGAAAATATTAGAAAAGAAGATGAAAAATAAAATAAAGGTTGTTATGTATATCTGTGGACTGGAGGTAGTCATGTCAAGTCTAATTCCAGTAATGTCTGTTCTTCACATTATCATCAGAACCGTTCATGTGATCAACTTCACACATGCTGTATACACTTGTTATTCTATAACCACATGAACCCTAGCTTCACTATTCTGGTTACATTGACTCTGTGATTCTGTAGCTTAGTCATACTTACTACTACTACTCTATAAAAACAAAAACTACTGTCAATATGAGATATATAGTTTTATAAGCCTGTTCAGTAAGCCTACAATACTGTACCATATAGACCAGTAGTTCTCAGTCCTTTTCATGTCAAGGACCCCCATATTAATATGCATTTGTCCACGGACCCCCTTCTGAAAATATGTTGTGCCAGTGAGTGGAGACGTGTGTGTTGTTAAAATGATCAAAACAAAGCAGATCTACAACCTCACAATGTGCTGTGACACCTTGTGAGCTTGTAGATCGTCTATTTTCAAATAGCCATTGTGTATTCACCTGTTTCCTAGGCTGTGTGTGTTCCACTTCCTGTCGATTTCATTGGATATCATTGGTCATCTGACCAGTTTCATTGGATTGCATTGGATCAAATCGACAGGAAGTGGAAAACACACAGCCTAGGAAACAGGTGAATAAGGTTAAAGTGGTTCAAGTTAAAGTGATTGTGATGCTATGTTAACACATTTTGCTGGGGACCCCCTGGGACCCCCTCAAGGACCCCGCTTTGAGAACCACTGCCATAGTCAATTCATAGACTTGAACAATGCTGTTGTCAAGTAAAGATTTATTAAATATTTCCACTGCCCAGTTTACAAGTTGATAATAAACCTGGTTACAATACAACACATTAATTAATGAATCACTATAACAGTAAAGGTTTGATATAACATGTACTTACAATACAGCAGTGACAACATCACAGGCAGTGAAACTATTCTACTTAAAGGGCAAGACCACTTTGGTAGAGGTTTGGGTTGTGTAGTTACCTTGCCATGATGCAACTCCAAAGGTGGAAGAGAAAACAAAAATAATTGCTCCATTGATTAGAAATTGATAATTAAAAATATGCTCCTCATTCACTTACATTGTACAGTAAAACAGCTCTCAAAGTCACTCTTTTAGCACGTAAACGAATGCAAACAAAGTTGATTCAGACAATATAGAACATCACCAAACCCAGTGATGTTATTTTTTTTTACACAAATGTTAACGTCCTGTTCATTTCGCTATTTTTATTAAGAAGAAAACCCGGACTGGATCTGCGGATCCGGATCTTCAAATGGTAAAATCAGCAGGAAGTTGACATTTCTATTAAAAAAAAAAACGGTAGTGGGTTTGGTGATGTTCTATATTGTCTGAACCAGTTTTGTTTGCGTTCATGTACGTGCAAAAAGAGTGACTTTGAGAGCTGTTTTACCGTACAATGTAAGTCAATGAGGAGCATATTTTTCATTATCAATTTCTAATCAATGGAGCGATTATTTTAGATTTCTTGTCCACCTTAGGAGTTACATCATGGCAAGGTAACTACACAACCCAAACCTTTACCAAAGTGGTCTTGACCTTTAAAACCTCAAAACTTTGACAATAACAGTAATTATAAGATAAAATAATAAAGGCAAAATACCAAACACAGTACAAATAGCATTATGTAGCTAAATGTTTTAGAATAAAAGAAAGTAAAGCGTACTTAACCACATTAACTATGATGCCACTATTTTAAGCATGTCAAGATTTTAGAATGTGTAGAATTTGTAAAATTGTAAAATTGCTTGTAGATCGGCTATTTTTGCTGTGCGACAGCAGTGAAGTATAAAACCGGGCTTAAATAGTCACTCAATAGTAAGGAGTTGGGGCCAAAGCAGCGTTTTGACGCGATGGCACTCCCCAGTCGTGTGGTTTTTCAATGGCCCGGTAATCCTACCCACTGGAAGTGCCGTTCTCACTCCCAACTCCTAATAGGTTGGCAGGCCTGCTGAAAACATTAAAACAAGGCAGGTGCCCTATGAGGCGTGCCAGCCGAGTGAATGCCCATGGTGAGCGGTGCCAATCATAGCCAATCGGAATGGAATACAAAAAATAGGACTGATACTGATCATCTTTAGTAGCAAAAAGTGTGTCTGAAGGAAACACTAAATGGTGGAAAATCTTGTCAGGCGCAAATGGGGAGTATATATGTCACAGGTAGATTGGCATTCCAGGTAGATTGGAAGTGGAGCGCTTGTTTTTAGGCTCGGGACGGGGCTGCGATGCGAGGAGAACGACAACATGAATATACATACATACTGGCTTCAGTGGCGCACTTCGATAATCATTGGACTCCCCATCCACTATCACTGGGAGTCTGGGTTTGACTCCCGCTCGGGACATTACTTTTTCAAACAACCGCAGACTCTTTTTTTTCGCCGATAAAGTATAGTTTTGGATCATGACGGAGGCGCTCCGACTAAGGAGACCTTGAGGCCAAGGAGTCGCGCCCGAGCGCCTCCAGGCGCGAGTGCCCGCGACGACCGGCCGATGGTCTCCTAGTCGACTAAGCGCTGTCCGAGTTATGTACCGATAGGCACAGAATAGTAAATGATGTTGTGGGGACTGCGTTTGCCCCGCTATGGTTTGCCCCAACTGCCACTCACTGCACTAACATAGCCCGCCAGCCCCGCCTCCTCAGTCTCGCCCCCTTGTTCGCGGGTGTGTGCGCGCGCGCGTGCATGTGCGCGTATGCGTGTGTGCGTGCTCGTTTGTGTGCGTGTGCATGCGTGCGTGTGTGGTGTGGGACTCATGTGTGGCTTGCATTGCCCTCTGGCGTTGGTTCTACAGAAATCACTCGACATGTCATCACTGTAAATGGAAATGAAAAATAAAATAAACCTGTGTTCTAATGGATCCAATATAGTTATTATCAATGGTTGACAGTACCAAATACATTTACTTGAGTACTGTACTTTGTTTTAGTATTTGTATTTCTGGATACTTTGGGTGACTTTAACTCCACTATAGCCTCGATCTCCAGGCTTTTATTGCTTAGTTTTGCTAAAAAATAAAAGCCTGGCCCAACTATAGCCTGTACTGGGTATGAGGAAGTGTTTCATTTCCCAACCAACCAGAGTGCAGTGGGCGTCGCTCGTAATGTTGTGTTAACGGGGCGGGGGTTGACGGACAGATCGGTGAACCAATGGGATCAGGCGCCGTCTCTCGCCGGCTCTATACACACGCCCCTTTATACACGAAATCAGGAGGGTTGCAGCAGGCTAACTCCACTACAACTCAAAGAACGATATTGTACTTTTAACTCCACTACATTTCTAGGAACGTAAAATGTACATTATGCATTAACCACTTCATATTATCTCGTTCTCATCTCATGGGAAGGAGATAAACTTAAGATAAATCTAAATCAAAATGACCCCAAAAGAAGTATTGGTCCAAAAAGACACTGATCACTGGAACACAGGCTCTTTTTTTACATTTCCTGAAAACTAGTGGTTTTGAACATACAAGGTTTCCACCCGACAGCCACGATATCCTAGTTTATCACAAAAGAAGTATGGTGTATTATTCTACATGAATCACAGCTGGCAACATGTTCATTTATCCTCCACACTTAGTCAATAGCAGTGGTGTAAAGTAACTAAGTACATTTACTCAACTACTGTACATAAGTACCATTTTGACTCTTTGACTTTTACTTTACTGGAGTATGTCCAATTGTCCATACTTTTACTTCTACTCAACTACATCTCAGAGGCAAATATTATACTATATTATACTCCACTACAATTATTTGAAAACTTTAGTTACTAGTTACTTTGTTGATTTTGATTATTATTACAAAACATACATTAATCACTTCAGCCCTATATACATTTAGGCCATTTGAAAATAGCCGATCTACAAGCTCACAATGCGTCGCGATGCAACGCATTGTGAACTTGTAGATCGGCTATGTTCAAAAGATTTTTCATACATTTTATACATTTGAAAACTTGTGAAATGGGACCTTCTGCATAATGAGTACTTTTACTTTTGCACTTTAAGTACATTCTGATACCAATACTTTTGTACTTTTACTTAATTACATTTTGAATTCCAGACTTTTACTTGTAACAGAGTATTTCTACATTGCAGTATTGATACTTTTACTTAAGTAAAACATGTGAGTTATTTTTCCACCACTGGTCAATAGTCATAATAATGGTTTACATCTCACACATTAGCACAGAGAGAACAAGAACAACATTATGACAGTCAGTCATAATAGTTCTCCAGTAGGAGACTTATAGAGACTCCGCCGCTCATCAAAATATTGTCTTAGGAATGAGACAAAAAAATCAAAACCTCCATGAATTCAAGGCTTCATGGGGTGTGGAATTGATAGAAAATAAGTATTTTTTTGGGGTGAACTACTCCTTTAATGTAATTACAAAAGTTTGTACTTCTGTACAATAAAATGTTTGAGGTGTTTTTTTTTGGTACTAATTACTACTGTTTAACTTGACAAAGCAGAACACTAAGCTGCAGTTTCATCAATTAAGTTAAGAGAAACATCACTTCTCATCACAGGAATACAACTATTGATTATTTTCTTATTGATTACCTTTTCAATTATTTGAATTATCAAGAAGAGCATTTAAAAAACATTTTATTCATTTATTTTTCGCACACCAAACATTGAAAATAGCCGATCTATAAGCTCATTGAGCTCATAAATATGCTATTTTCACTATTTTCTAAAATGTTTGAATGTTTTTAAAACGTTTCATCTGTAATGACAAACCTAAAATAGAGATTGATTATTAATAGATTATTTTAAGACATTTTCAATCATCGACAATTTTTTTATAATGAATTAAATTGATTAGATTGATTAACTCTCTTACTCCTCCCTCTCACTGATCCAGTAGGTGAGTAATGGCACAACTGTTTGTACTTCTGTATAATAAAATGTTTGATTTGTTTTACTGTTTTACTATTTAACTTGACAAAGCAGAACACTAAGCTGCAGTTTCATCAATGAAGTTAAGAGAAACATCACTTCTCACAGATACCGTAGCCGCCTGCACAATGCCCATTCACCCATCCTCCAGCACTGTACCAGTATAATGCACAGTTCTCGTTCTCGTCCTCATCGTTATAAAGCGCTCCACTGCCCCAGTACCTGCAGAGTAAACAACATGATGTGTATTAATCACATCCACTCAGTCTCTCACATACAGTGACTTTGATAGAACGACAATAGAACAAAATGTAAAATGTCTCACTGTGTTGTTGTCAGTGGAGTTCCGTCTATCCAGGTCCAATTTCCAGAAATCCTTTTCAGACCAATGTATGATGAATACTGATCCCCAGGGGTCAATCCTCTGATGAATTCCTGATCATTTGTACATGATTGAAACATAATTAATTTTCTCTGATACGTTCAGGTTTTCACTATAATCACAGAATGACATCACATGCATGTGATGTCATTCTGTGATTATAGTGCACACAGTTATGTGTCACCTGGACACACACACACACACACACACACACACACACACACACACACACACACACACACACACACACACACACACACACACACACACACACACACACACACACGTTTGTATTACTATACCTGTGATGATATCAACATTTTACCATGCCGATTTTATGAATGCCTTTTTTACCATTTTTAAACCATTCTGAACCCTAATAACCTGAAAGCAGAGAAAAGCTGTCTTAAAGCTCACAACGTGGCCCGCTGTGACACGGTGTGAGCTTGTAGATCTGCTTTTTCTCGGTGTGTGACAGAGACGTGTAACCCCTGTAACCCCTAAATGTGTTAACCTGACTCCACCAGATGGGGGCAGTATTGAGTTCACATGTTCACAAAACCCTAACCCTAACCCAAGCCTGAAGCTTGTCCTAGTTTTAAGCCTATAACTAATAACTATATGTTTAAACCATAGAACAACCATTTCTCTTGTGAGGACCAGGACAATAGTCCCATAATGTATATTTCTCTCATTTTACTATTTACTATACATGTGGGGACATTTGGCCCTCGAAAGCATAGTAATACAAGAACACACACACACACACACACACGCACACGCGCGCGCACACACACACACACACACACACACACACACACACACACACACACACACACACACACACACACACACACACACACACACACACACACACACACACACACACACACACACACACACACACACACACACACACACACACTACTAACCTGTTCTTCTTCACTGTTAATGATCACCAGATCTGCTCCTGTCTTCAGACATAGTTCTCTATGTTCCTCCCAGGTTTTCTCTTCCCAGGATTTGTAATAACAGCTGCATCCAAACGTCCTCCATCCACTGGGACAGGACTTGACTAAACATCAAACAGGAGTTTTACTGATGGCTTTTCAATGCACTGATGATCAATTCTAACATGTTGATTAGTTTTCACTTAAACCCTATGTCATTCATTGACCGGGGTCCCCCAGGGCTCTATACTATACTAGGACTCCTCCTTTTTTCCCTCTACACCACATCTCTTCACTGAAAATAGCTGATCTACAAGCTCACAACGCTTCACAACCAGGAGTCACCAACATGTCACAAGACTTGTCCATGTCTGTGGCAATTTCTAGATTTTGAGAAAAATATATCAATGTATTTCATTATAAATAATATATATGTCTTCTCTAAATATTCACAATCTAATATTTACTGAATGTGTATTAACCCATTAAGACCGGGAATGCATCTGTGTCATTTTTAGATTTCTTTGCTTATTCAAAAATAGCAGATATACAAGCTCATAGCGCGGCACTCGGTGCCGCGCTATGAGCTTGTAAATCAGCTATTTTTGGAAAATCGTGAAAATGTGGGCAAATCTTATACATTTTGAAAGCTAACATTTGTAACTAAAATCTTTGCTTCTAGGGATTCTACAAATGTCATCTAAATCCTAAAAGTTTTTTTTTTGTAAACGTATGTTGCTATAATATCAGTGGTTCTCAAACTTTTTCAATGTCAAGGACCCCCAAAATTATATGTATTTGGCCGCGGACCCCCATCTCAAAATGTTTTGTTCAAGGGACCCCCCCAGAAGTAAAGATTTGAGGTACAAATGTTCGCTTGAAAAAATATGTATTCAAAGATTTTCAAAAATGTTCATGATTTTTCCAAAAAATTAATCTCAAGCTCATAGCGCGGCATTGGTGCCGCGCTATGAGCTTGTATAGCTGCTATTTTTGAATAGCTAGAAATCTTAAAATGATTGCGTTTGGTAAAGTGTGGGGATGACATATTACATTCTAGTCATTAATTAAAAATAAGATCTACAAGCTCATAGCGCTGCACTCGGTGAGCTTGTAGATCTGCTATTTTTTGAAAAATCTTTGAATATACGTATATTATGTTTTAAAGCGTTTTTTTCTTACTCCGATCTGTGATTCTGGGGGGCCCTTGACGTGGAAAAGTTGAAGCACCACTGATATAGCAAAAAATAGTTAGGATTTAGACAACATTTTTAGATTCATATTTGGCCGCAGACCCACATCTCAAAATATTATGTTCCAGGGACCCCCCAGAAGCAAAGATTTGAGTTAAAAATGCTTTTAAAAACATACATATTAAAAGATTTGCAAAAAAAAAAAATGATTTTTCTAAAATAGCAGATCTACAAGCTCATAGCATGGCACTCGGTGCCGCGCTATGAGCTTGTAGATCTGCTATTTTTTGAATAGCCAAAGAAATATTAAAATGACACGGATAAAGTTCCCGGTCTTAATGGGTTAAAGTTCCTTAAATTGTCACTTCACTGTCATCTGGGGACCCCCCACAATTATGTGAAGACCCCCCTGGGGGTCCCGACCCTCAGGTTGAGAACCACTGAACTAGAGGACAATGGACCCTTCGCTAAACCCCACCCCAAAAGCGATTGTCCAATACCAGCTTAGCAACCGTTGTTAGCCTGGCATAGGTCTGGCAAGCTTTCGTCACCTGCCATAGCTGTCAATGTTATATCGCCCGCACACACACAATCATTGGCAACATAATGGCAAGAATAGGAATACCACGATAACGTAATGGTGACTATGAACCACATACCCAAACCCGTTGGAGGCTGCTTTTCCCAATCTGAAATCTGCACTTAAACTGCAAGGCTTGGCTGTGTTGTTGAACACATACACAGCTTAACGTCGGGATAGTTACAAGACTCACTCGCCCAGGTGGTGTCAATAATAGGCTACTAATCACCGTAATTGTAACAAAATTCAGAATCACACCGCTGCCTGTTTCGGATTCCGCACGTTAAAGTATATTAATTCATTTCTTCGTCTATTTATTAACTGCTACTGCAGTCCCTGCGGTAAATGAAAACTCCTGTTACAGTCAAGGATCATCTTCAACCTGGTGTTTGCACTTTCTCCATTTACAGTCCGTACATCTATATAAATGTTCAGATTTTAAATATAAAGTGCTTACCCCATGGCCACGGATGTTACAATTATGCACAGGACTCTCAAAAGTACCCGTATATTCTGTATTGTTCAATGAAAAGCATTTAAATCCGATCAGTGGCCATTTTCTCATAATGTATTCGAGTGCAATACACCTACCAACCGATAGGGTCACTCAGTTGAAAACGTATGGAGAAAATGGCCACCGATCAGATTAAAATGCTTTTTATTGAACAATACGGATGATACAGGTACTTCTGAGAGCCCGCATATACATGTAACATCCGTGGACATGGGATAAGCATATATATTTGAAATATGAACGTTTATGTAGATGTACGGGCCATAAATGGAGAAAGTGCAAACACCAGGTTGAAGTTCATCCATGACGGTCGTGACAGTCGACCGTCGCGTATCCATGCATGGCTATTACTCCCTCTAACATTTCCCATGTTTTTAGTTTATTGAAATAATGTCATGCACATTTGTCCAGTGCATAGCCTACTGCAGGCCTTGTTGACTAGATTTAGAAGAGATTTTGAAGCTCTTCCTCCTGAAATGATCGATTATTTTTAAGGGGAAAAGCCATCATTTAACATGCAAGTCAATGGGTGAGAAGCAGAGCTTGCCAGGCGCTGCCAGGCCTGGGTGTGACTAACTTCGCACCACCAGTCACAGAGGGGAGTGGGTGGGGCTTAGCGAAGGGTCCATTAGCTGACCCCAAGTTAATTATTGGGTCAGGAGAGAACAAGCAAGCCTTACAACTTTTAATGTAGTTGCGATGAGTCTCCTCTAGGGGCATGGACATGTTCTATGGCTGATATAGGTTTGCTTTACATACATGTAGCCTACTGCCACTGGCTATTGTGCACATAGTAAATATTAATATGTATTATTACTGTCTCTGCTGCTCAATGTCCACTATATGAGAGAGAGAGAGAGAGAGAGAGAGAGAGAGAGAGAGAGAGAGAGAGAGAGAGAGAGAGAGAGAGAGAGAGAGAGAGAGAGAGAGAGAGAGGAGGTAACTTTAGTATCCAGTGTGGTAACAGGATAGGTGGGCACCAAGGAAGAGTGGTCACCTCTGTGGCTAATTTGCAACCCCAGTCCCTGGTTAGACCTTTCTATATAAATATTTACCTAATAAAAAATATTTTACAAAAGGACATGCATGAAGCTCTAATCTAAACAAGTATGAACAGATATTTATATCTGCAAAGTAACTAGTAACTAAAGTTTTCAAATGTAGTGGAGTAAAAGTACAAGATTTGCCTCTGAGCTGTAGTGGAGTAGAAAATTATTAGCATTATAATGTAATTATATATATATATAATAATAATAATAATAATAATAATAATAATAGAAAGACGTGAAAAACAAGCCCAAAGTCGCTTATAATAAGCAGACATGGCAACATAGACTCGCTGCGCAGCAGAGTCTGCTCGTCTACGGGCCGCTCTGCGGGGGGTCTGGAGGTGTGAACTACTCTTCCATGGGGGAGAGAGGGGGAGAGCGGTCAATTTAGCCGAAATATAACGGCTGGGATGGTATATATGGTATATATTTCAGATTTATAATACGTTTCAGAAAGAAAAAAAAAATGAGATGATTTGAAACAAATATTTAGGAAAAGTCATGAAAGGGGAACTTTCTCAGAGCTTCATGAGAGAAGATAATCCACTTTAAATTCTCAAAATCGGTCATATTGATGGCTTAGTCACGCAAGTGTTAAATGGGCTGTTTTGTCCAAAATGATTTTTTTTTAAATTATTGCTGTTTAATGTTTAAGCAATGTTAAACCCATTAAGACCGGGAAAGCATCTTTGTCATTTTTAAGATTTCTTTGGGCTATTCAAAAATAGCAGATATACAAGCTCATAGCGCGTCTTTTAATTGTGGAAAATGTGTGCAAATCTTTGAATATATATTTTTTAAAGTGAACATCTTTAACTCTGTTGCAACTTCTGGGGGTCCCTGGAACAAAATATTTTGAGATGGGGGTCCATGGCCAAATACTTTAAAAAAAAAAACTGTTTTAGAAGACATTTGTAGAATCCCCAGAAGCAAAGATTTGAGTTACAAATGTTCTCTTTAAAAATATATATTTTTACAAATTTGAACACATTTTCCAAGATTTTTCAACAAAAAAAAAAAGATATACAAGCTCATGATCTTGTATATCTGCTATTTCTTTTAATAGCCAAATACATCTAAAGTGACACAGATGTGTCCGGATTGAATGGATTAAGCATTTTACAATTGCTACATAGTTTGCTATAATATATATCCATGTCATTTTGGGTCATAAACAAGAAGTTGAAGGATAGAATTAAGTGTGATAATGATGTACACATGTTCACATCATGTATACTTCACACATTAAGAACATTTTTCAAATATTTTATTTTTTAACATTTTGGACAAAATGGAGGTGCCCAGATGTGCCTAGTGCCCACTGTGCCCATTAATGATTTGTTTGTTACTGCACACTCAAAAAGCTCCCATTTTGTTATGACCCTGGCCTAGGGGAACCAGGGAACATAGCAAAAACAAGGGAGACGCAGTGTAAAAGGTATACTTAGTATTTATTAATGATCAAAACCCAAATCAAACAAACTAGAATTAAACAGATGAGGTGTGGAAATCAGTAGTCAGTAATGTAATGCGTGGATGGATGAGTGGATGGAGTAGTGTGGGTGTGAGTGTTGTATGTATTAACAAATGTTGGAAGGAGTGCAGGTAAGGAAGTTGCAGAAGTCAGGGATCTGCCAAAGGACTGGGGAGCAGGCTTTTTATAGGGGCGTGAGCACCCGGCCCAGGCGCACGCCAATTAGCCTGATGACCTGCATCACTCTGCTCCCCAAGTCCTAGGAACCAAATAGAAACACACAATTAGAAGGGCAACGCAAACACAACTCATAACCCAGTCCCCACCACTTAGGTTCCACATCGACCACTGACAAAGTTTCAGCTGGACTTGGACCACATATTGTCAATACTATCCCGGTTTTAATAACAAACCGTTGTCCCGTTAGATCTGATTACAGACAACATGCTAACAGGCGCTGCCTGCGCACTTCAGTCAACATAAATAGCTTAATTATTCCCAGCAGTCACAGCGATCAAGCTACTCCTCTTCCTCATGCCACAGCAACTTTTTCAATGGGCCTTTTAAATGTTAGATCCTTGTTTTCAAAATATTTTATTTGTAGAGATTTTATCTTGTCAAATAATTTAGATCTATTTTTTATAACCGAGTCTTGGTTGAGCCCTGGTGACATGTCAACTCTTAATGACACTTGCCCCCCCAACTTTTTGAGTTTTAATCATCCTAGACTGACTGGCCGTGCTGGAGGTCTAGCCATAATTTATAGGGATATTTTCAAATGCTCTATTGTTGACTTTGGCACGTTTTCCTCCTTTGAAATGTTCTCCATTTTACTCAAAAGGTAAATCACCCATTTTATGGTTTTAATCTATAGGCCTCCTAAACTCACTGGTTTTTTAGATGAATTCGCTGAGCTTTTATCGGTTATCATGACCCAGTATGACCGCATAATAATTTCTGGTGATTTTAATTATCATGTCTGTTGTCCGTCATCGGCTTTAGTGACTGATTTTATTACACTGTATGAATCTTTTAATTTGGTACAGCATATAATGGGTCCCACGCATATAAAAGGACATACCTTAGATTTAGTTCTATCCCATGGTGTCTCCCTGAACAATTTTGATGTTTGTAGACTTCCCCCCCTCAGATCATAAAGCCGTGCTCTTCCAGACCTTACTCCCTTCTATTCCTCCTCAGCCACCTATGTCCTCCCGCACACAATCCTTTAAACCAAATTCCAACCAGCGCTTCCAACAGGCTTTTCCAGCTCATCTCTGCCTTTCCCCTCCAACTACCCCAGCCCAACTTTCAGTTAATGACCTAGTCAATGATTTTAACAGCACATGTACTCATATCCTTGATTCCATTGCCCCATTCAAAATCAAATATGCTAAGCCTAAGACAATTCTTTGGCAAAATGAACAGACTAGGGAAATTAAAAAACAATGCAGAAAGGCAGAACGAAAATGGAAAAAAGATAAACTCATGTCCTCACACAACTACCTCAGAGATCTGATGCACAAATATCAGTCAGCTGTTAAGGATGCCAGAAAGGACTATTTGTCCAAGTTAATTGCCTCCCACGCCCATAACTCCAGGATAATGTTCCAAGCAATCCAATCTGTCATTAGCCCACCACCCAGTCAGCCCCAAGAAGCTTCCCCAGATAAATGCGAAGAGTTCCTCCAACATTTCACCAACAAAATAGAGGGAATTAGACAGCAGTTGTCCGCTGAAACAACAGTGCCTGGTGACTGTCCGGTGCCACCCTCCCAATTCACCTCATTCAACCCAATCACAACAGCAACACTCTTGGAAATCATCACACACATGAAATCCTCATCATGCCCCCTTGATATCATTCCCACAAAATTTTTGAAGGAGAACATATAGACTGTTGCCCCCCATATAGTATCCATTATGAACTGTTCATTGTCCACTGGAATATTTTCCTCAAATTTTTAAAATGCCCTGGTCCAACCACTTTAAAAAAAAACGTCACTTGACCCCCTTGTTTTAAATAATGTTAGACCCATTTCCAAATTGCCGTTTTTATCGAAAATCTTAGAAAAATCGTGTCCTCGCAACTCACAAGACTATAGAGATCATGTGTACCGATATGCGTAAAATTTGGATAAAACGTGAAGGAGTAATATCAGACTCAGTCTGCCTCCTGGTGGCGCTATAAAAGGCAGATGTGAAAAATGCAGGGCAAAGGTTTTTCCTGGGCCTCTAGGGAGTGTGCATACAAAGTTTTACACAGATCTTTGCAGTTATAGGTAAAAACACAAATCGGCCTGTTATAGCGCCACCATGAGGCTGATTTGAACATTTTCGAGTGACATTTCTTCCTCTGCCTAGTGATTCAATTCAATTCAATCTTTATTTCAGAGCCAAGGGCGATCCATATCACAAATAAAAACACCATACAAAATATAACAATAATAGAAAAATAATTACAATAAAAATAATTCCATCATGTTCAGTTTCGAACATACAGACAAGTGCGCCAATGGTTCCACAGTCTAGAGGAGAACCTGACAGAACTACGTAACGGGTTACTAATGACAGAAATGATGTCATTTACTGACTCAGATGCCCTACACATAAATCTATACATAAGATTGCGTAGCACAGCAGAGCAGGTGGGTACCCCAACACTAACAAACATCTGGCTTGCACTGGAGCTTCTTGGAGCCCTCAGCAGCAACCGCATACAGTCATTATAAGCCATTGTGAGTCATCTGATGCTGCCTTGCTTGTAGCGACACCACAGGTGGGCAGTATACAGAGGTGTACAAAAAGATTTAAAGAGTGAAATCTTCACCGGTACTGAGCACAAAATTTTGACTAAATTTGCGACACAGCATGTTCCCTTGAGCATACAGCTTCCGACGCTGTCTGTATATGTCCTTGTCATCAGAGAGGTCATTTGATATTATATGGCCCAAATATTTAATCTCACAGCAGACACTAAGGGCAGTGCCTGAGAGATAGAAGTCAGGAAACGTTGACTGTCTGTCTTTTCTGCTTCGGACAACCATCATCTTACTCTTTTTAGCATTGTACTTTATGTCAAAATCAACACCATACTGTGAGCATGTACTCAGAAGCTGTTGAAGGCCAGCACTATAAGGACTAAAGATGACCAAGTCATCCGCGTACATAAGGTGATTAATTAGCGAATTGCCAACCCTACACCCTGTATCACATGCGTTTAAAATCAAAGATAAATCATCCATATAAACGTTAAAGAGAACAGGGGACAAAATCCCCCCTGGCGTACCCCATTGTTCACACGAAAGGGAGCAGAGGTTGACCTCCCCCATTTCACTCGCATCGTCTGGTGAGCATACCAGAAGACCAGGATTCTGACTAGAAAACTAGGGACCCCTCTTTGCGACAATTTTAAAAATAATTTCTCATGATTAATGCGGTCAAACGCTCGTGACGCATAATTAAAACACATAAACATTGTAGAATTTTGTCTATTATATTTATCTAAAATGTCTTTGAGTGCAAAAATACACATATCAGTGCCATGCTTACGTTTGAAGCCAAATTGGTTGTCAATAGACTTGATGTACTTCTCAAGTCTACTCAGAATAATTGTCTCCATAATTTTGGACAGCACGCTGGCTAGGGCTATAGGCCTATAGTTGTCCGAGCTGTTTAGCTTTCCCACTTTGTCTTTAATGACCGGCACTAACACAACAGAGAGCATAGAATCAGGTAAAAACCTGTGAACAAAGAAACCTGTAAAACACATCGCAATTACAGGACACAGTTTCTTACTGGCAAATTTGAGATGTTCAGCTGTTATATTGTCCAGCCCACAGGCCTTATTATCACCAAGCTTCAGAATAGCTTCATGGACCTCACCAGGCGTGACAATCACATCATCATTGAAATCTACCTGATCCACTACAAACAGGTTACTTTTCACACAGTTAAACAGTTCAAAATACTGATTCTGCCATGACTGTGAGATTGCTCAGACCCACTCACACCATCTATGTTTGATGGGAGACATGTTTTGCAATTATTCATATTTCTTATCTCCTTCCAGAAGTCATTTACATTATTCTTATGCAACTTTCTTGCTAGAGAATCTGACCTCATAGTGTTTTCATTTATTTTGATAAAGCGAAGAGCATATTTAAAATCAGCATTAGTGCGTTTTTTCTTTTCAAACAGAGGTCCATGTCTACCTTTGCCTGACTCAGCCCACATTTTAAAGGCCTTTCTAGCCTCTGCATGAAGCTCTTCAACATGGTCATTCCAGCCTGGTTTAGGATTAAACACTTTTGCTTATAGAGAGGCCTGCTGGAGATATAGACTCCACTATAGATTCATAAAGGGAACATAATACATCACAGTGTTTGGATAAGTATAAGTATTTATCCAGATCTTTTTTGGTTCATTTAGACCACTCTATTTTCCCAGCACTCATGCTGTTATCCACAGGCAACAACACTTAGTGAGAATGTGCGTGCAAAATTTCATGGAAATTGCATGCTGTGTTCATGATTTGAGACATTTTGTTCAAAACAGACGAATCCTGCAAACTTTGGAAGCCAATCTTAGCCAATCAGGATGGAATATGGAAATCGGTCAGATCTGTGTTAATCACATGACTATAGAGATACTGTGTACCGATTTGTGTGTTATGGTGTTATGTGCACACTACAGTAGGTCTATCTACATTATGTGATGTCATTATCAGGGGTGTCGCGTCATGAGGGCAAGTGGGGCAGCTGCTCAGGCAGTAAAGATCCTGCCCAGTCTAGCTGTGGGTGAGATTCGCCAGAAAAGAAAAAAACAACATAACAACAACATTAGCAGCCCCCTGTCGATACTATGGGAACGGCACTTGATGCATCTATTTTCTGTTGTAGCCACCTTTTACAAAGCTAAGCTGCCGACTCCTGCATATCAATGGTCTAAGTGTGACCTGTTAAGTACTGTAGTACTTTTACTCCACTACAATTATTTGAAAACTTTAGTTACTAGTTACTTTGTAGATTTTGATTATTATTACAAAACATACAGTAACCACTTCAGCCCTATATCGGCCATTGAAAATAGCCGATCTACAAGCTCACAATGTGTCACGAATCAGGATTTGACGCACTGTGAGCTTGTAGATCTGATCAGATTTGTAGGCTATACATTTGAAAACTTGAAATGGGACATTTTGTATGATGAGTACTTTTACTTTTGGTACTTTAAGTACATTTTGATGCAAATACTTTTATACTTTTACTCACTTTACTTTGAATTCCGGACTTTTAAATGTAACATATATTTTTACATTGCAGTATTGATACTTTTACTTAAATAAAACATTCGAGTACTTTTTCTGAGTAAGCTGTTAATGTTGTTTTATGGTCGTTTAACTCATTCATTCATTAAAAAGATTTGTGCACGCTCTGCGCACGCATGTGGCCTACAACACAGAGGGGGGGGGGGATTCGTCCAGTCAACATTATCAGGCAGGCTACGCGGGCGGTCATTATGTGTCATTATGTGCGCAGTGTGTTTTTTTTTCTCCCGCTGTGGAGATGGTGACATTACATTAAGACATATAATTATGATTATATTATTACGGGGCCAGGCTCTGGCACAGAGCAAGGCTCCGTCTTGTTATTGGCATTATTCACTATTATTCTTCTCCTTCTGCCGTTTTTTACAGTTCTGGCTGAACCGTAATGTTGCTTTTTTTGAAACTCGGCCATATGATAGATGGTCATGAAAAACTATCAAGAAATACATCTCACACTCATTCGTCAAAGGGTGGCGCTATAGCACTCAATTGAAAACCGTAATACCTCTATATATATTATATTTATGTCTGATATTTGTGACGCGAGAGTGACCTCTAGCGGTAGTGCGGGCGCTCGCTAAAACCATTGTGCGCATGCGCTGCTTTTCTATTTTGTAGAGCTTTTTCCGCCAGTCGAACCAAACATCTGTCGCGTGTAGATGTCCACTGGTAAGAGCTGGCGTCTAATGTGCATAAAAGTGTTTATATTTGTATAATAAGCCCTGGTGGTATATTTATGTATATCACTTATGTATATAGCAACGTTTTTGTGTTATTGATGGTGTATTTGTGTTCTGTTTTCTTTATTTACAGTTAAATTACCTGCTGCTAATAACTAACTGCTGTGGCTAGCTCTGCGGAGCTCATGCTAACTCAAGCTACCTTAGCTCATAAGCCTACGGGACCTAAAGGTTGTAGTGATCGCGGGCTGGCTATGTGAAGACCCATACTGTACCAAGTGTTAGTGTATTTAGATCACGTGTGTTTATGTGTGAATGTGTGTGTGATAAATAAATTGACCTAAAAGTCAGTATCGGTGTGGCCTGAGTTAAGTGGCCTGCAGTTGAGTAGTTACACTGTGTCTACACGACGACTACCGTTGCAGAGGGAATTATTATTGAATTGCTGAGTAGTTTAGTAATATCTGTACAGTAATTTAACACTGGCCAGCCCGTGCAACGAGGGAAGCACGGCAGAACGGTGTTATATTAGACCAAACATGATGCCACTAGCCCCACAACAAAAGACGGTGGTTGGGCCGCGTCGAACGAAGACGACGCCACCAGCCCCGAGTCGGGAAGCAATGCAACGTTGTGTCGATTCGACGCCAAACCAACCCGCTGCAGGACGTGAGGGAGGTCTGTGTCGAAAGAACGGAGAAGCGACGCCACGGGAGGTGCGCCGCTGCCGTTAACGAGCTAACGTTGCAGCCCCAGCCGAGCGGAGGACGAGCTCGGTTGGTCGACGGCGCTCGGGAGGGATCAATCATTCACCAACAATAAATGTGCTATTGTGTGATAATTTTTTAGACTGTTTACCAACGTTGGACACTATAAATGAGCCACGCTGTTAAATTTGACATTGTTATCAGCTAAAAAGACTATGAATAGACTTTGTTGACAAGCTAAGCTATTTGCTACAACGCTAAACCTTGCAAAGAAGCTAATCCTTGCTACAGAACTGTTTCTTGCTACAAGCTAACCTACCTACGCTGTTCATAACAAACGCTACCAAGCTAACTGCTAAGCTAACGTGCTAAAAGCTACAATGGTGAACCGGAACCGGATGAGGTGCGTCCGCCATTTCCGGGTCAACACGGAGGTAAACAGGAAGTACATCCGCTAAATCAGTCTGCCAGACGGAACCGGAAGTACATCAGCTAAACTGTCCGGTGGAAACACCATTGACTTTTTTAGTTCCTAGTTCCGTTTTGTTCCCTTGCTAAGTGTTAAAGCCAATCGTCATCATGTCTGGTGAGGCATTAGAGGACTGTAAAAAGAGGCGTGAAGTGGCACTTGCTGCATTTTCCAAGCGGATGAGAGCTGTTTCACACAAGTTTAAGATCTTAAGAGTGAGTGACTTACAGGCTGAACATGTTGCACTGAGGCTTGATTATGATGAGGTTATGGACACTAGTTTTACGTTCTGTGCCATGATGGAAGATTCGGATCCTACTAATTTGGCAGAGGACATAAAAGAAGTGAGGGGGAAGTTGGATGACAGTACTTCGGAGCATATTGACATTTGCAACAGGAACAGTACCGCTTTGTGGGACAAATGTGTTGTTATTGAGTTCTATGCTACCAGAGACAATGTCAAAAAGCTAATCGAACAAC